>NC_071260.1:11231149-11513649 GCF_023375685.1 Ictalurus furcatus | reverse complement strand
AAGAGTAAGGTTGAGGTGATAGTTTACAGATGATCTACTAAACACCAAGACTAGACTATCCTAATAAAGTGAAAGCAAATGGAATGTGTTAATAATCTACACCAATCAGCCATAACATTAAAACCACTGACAGGTTGCATAAATACCATTGCTTATCTCATTATAACGGCACCTGTCAAGGGTGGGATATATATTATGCAGTAAGTGAATAGTGATCTAAATCCGATTGCGCATCTGTGGGATCTGCTGGCCTAAAAAGTCCAATCCATGGAGGCCCCACCACTTACTAAACCTGCTGCTAACGTCTTGGTGCCTGATACCACAGCACACCTTCAGAGGTCTTGTGGAGTCTATGCCTTGACGGGTCAGAGCTGTTTTGGTGGCACAAGGGGGACCTACACAATTTTAGGCAGGTGGATTTAATGTTATGGATGATTGGCGTATAGACAAAATATCAACAACCATAAATCAAATGTTTCAAGTAACTAGATCCAACTGATGTACCTAATGTTTTGAGAAAATAAAATAGTTCAAGTTGATAGTCTATAGATTGTGTATAGATTATCTATATCCACCTAAATGTCATTAGCTATAAAATGTTTGCATAGTGTTTAGAATTATTTGATTTATACGCTGATTTATGAGTCACCTGACGAGCTGTTGTTAGACAAAAATTTACATTCAACACACATCCATTTCAAATTTTATGGAAAATTGAGTAATGCACAATTCATTAATTGATGATGAACTGACAATTGAAATTGGTCATTAGACTTTTCGATTCATCCGTTTTTGGAGCCTGTTGTACATGTCAAGCCAGAACACCCCAAATATGATCAATGGGTGACATGGAGGGTGAGTTTGCAGGCCATGGAAAAACTGGGACATTTTGAGCTCCCTGGAAGTGTCTACATTTGGCCATGCATTGTCATGGTGAAAGGCGAGCTGATGGTAGTGGATAAATGGTGCCACAATGGGCCTCCAGATCTCATCATGGTACCTCTATGCATTCAAATTGCCATGTGTTGGGGTTCTAAGTCCATAGAATATGCCTACCTTTACCAAAACCCTGCTAACATTGTCATTTGCCCAGTACGTTTTAAATCGTCATCAGACATAGGACTGGTCATCACTCTTGCCCATTTGTCAGTTGCTATACCAAACCACATAAAAATGAATGCCTTGATTATGACATTGTTCATACAAATGACCTTCCCTGAGACGATTTCTGAGTGTCTTTGCAGAGCAACTTCAACTAGGCAAACCAACAGGTTCATCAGCTACCTGTGTAGCTGGTCTTAAACAATCTCACAGGCGAAGTGTCATGTTTATATTTTTGATCAGTATAGGTGGTTGGATTGACTAATTTTACAGTGTCTAAAAATTGGGCAATCCAAATAAACTGTTTCCACATTTTGTAATCTGGCTATAATAAATTCAGCTATGGTGACTAAAAGAGATGATTGTGTTGAACTGGAACAGTCCAAATTAGTCTTAGGTAGGAAGACTTGTATAGATGATTGACTTGACTAATATGCATTTAAATAATATCAATACGCCTTCTTTTAAGGTTAAGAATCATAGTACTGCTATTCGAATATGCATTGCAGATGTGACCTTCACGGTGGCTGTTTTAAACCAGTAGACAGAATTTTTCTTCCTGTTGTTGTCAAAAGTTTGATGGAACACAAGCGCCAGAAGGAAAAAAAACAAACCGTGTTTATGTCACAACGCTTGGCAAATAACATGATTTGTGAATCATACAATAACCTAATGTAATCTACAAAAGAGCCCTGTCAGCCACAGGAGCATGAAGATGGTGCATTTCCTCATTCTCCCTGTGACTGTGATGGAGTTCATTAATATCAGCTGCACTGTTATTAATCCGACTGATTTTGAAATGTTACAGCCCTCCAAATAATTGCTTTAATTAGAAGGTGCTGATTATGATAGAGATGGATGCATTTAACCCAGTGTGATGTCAGATGTGCGTTTCCAGAAATCTGCACTTTGGCATCAATGTGTTTTCATATTGTTCTAAAGCCAGTTTAACTGACACTATTTTGCACCACTGATGCTCCTCATAGGGTTCCTGTAGAGATTCTTGCTAATGAAATAACAAGTATGGGCTAGAAGGAGTATATTTGAAATCAATTAATCTGGCATACACTATATGGCCAAATGTTTGTGGACATTTGAACATGTTTCCACAAAGTTTGAAGCAAACAATAGTCTAGAACGTGTGTATGCTGTAGCATTAAGATTCCCCCCTCACTGGAACTAAGAGCCCCAAACCTTTTCCAATATAACAATACCCCTGTGCACAAATTGATGTTCATAAAGACATAAAGCCAATGGTTGGAGCAGAAGAACTCAAGTGGCCTGATTATAGGTATCAGACAATCTGGTTTGAGTAATTCAGAAATCTCCTGCAATTTTCACGAATATTCAGTAGTTTTACAATAACTGTCTGGTTTGGTTCAGCCACTAAATCAGACAAAACAAGCCTTCAATGGACTGTGCGGACTGCTGAGAGGATCACTAGCACACCCATATGTTGTACCCTAGGGCTTATGGTGGCTTAGTGGTTAGCACGTTCGCCTCACACCTCCAGGTGGTCGGGGTTCGATTCCTGCGGCTCTGTGTGTGCGGAGTTTGCATGTTCTCCCTGTGCTGCAGGGGTTTCCTCTGGGTACTCCGGTTTCCTCCCAGAATAGGTGTGTGATGTGATTGTGCCCTGCGATTGTGCCCCCGCCTTGTGCCCGATGCTCCAGATAGGCTCCAGGTTCCTGGCGACCCTGAAAAGTCGGTTTAAGATGGATGGATGGATGGATGCTGCACTCAATGCAAGTGTAAGCCAGAAACAAATTCCTTGTGTGTGCAAATAAGGCTGTTTCTGATTCTGACAGTCTCTCGAGTTTACACAGAATGTAAACAAAAAAAACAAAAAACTGTCGCAATGAGCGACAGTTCTGAAGGCAAAAATGCCTCGAAATGAGTGAACTGTAAATGAGTGAACACTAACTGAACAATACTGTGTGGTAACTCTGTAACAAAGAGGCCAGGTGCCCCCTTTGAAAGAAAGAAAAATGTGTCTTGGCTCCATTATTGTCACATGTTACTACAGATTTACAAAAAAAAAAAAAAAAATTCACTGCTCTCCTTTAAGTCATTGTCCTTATTTGTGAAAATCATAGTGCTCTGGTGCCAAAATGTTCCATCTCAGTGAATTAATAAAACATTAACCAGGGACAAGAATCATAACATGCTCCCTTAAGAAATATATTTTAAAATGCTTTAATTCTTTTAATATGGAGAGATAAAGAGAGAGAGAGAGAGAGAAAGAGAGAGGTACTCAGCAGGGGATTGAATGCACTTTGTAATACAGTGCGAGGGCCCATTTTGGCCCTAAGTGCTCCCTCTTTGCCGCCCAAGAGAGTTTCTCCATTTTTCAGTGGGCAAATAATAGGCTACCTCAGCCTCCTGGTGAGAGAGACCCTTGCTTTCTTATGAGCATAGCTTTCTCCCTCTCTTACAGTTCTTATTCTACTTTTCTTTCCTTTTTTATTTATTTATTTTTAAACCAGCAATAGCTCACCTGTGACAGAGCTAGCATGGGTTCTGCCTTTAAGAAAGGCAAAGGGAGAGAAATGAGCTTCTAAAGCACAGCGTGCCAAAGGTGATACTAAAGACACCACAGAAAAAGAAAAAAGAAATCGTGTGTTTGGGGTGAGGGCATGCATGTACACATTTGCCTGGGTTCTTTTATTTTACTCAAAACAAATCTCTTTCGTCCTTCAGTCTTCCTTTTGGAAGCTCTGTGATGGTTTCAGATGGTTATTAGTCATAGCTAAAGGTCATTGTATCATTGGTGCAGGTTTTCCACACTAAATAGCACTGCCCACCGTGTACAGTTGCCATGGCATCTATGCTGCAATCCTACTTTCTTGATTGTGTGGTCCTAATATAAGCTTTCCAAGAACCGTAGGGGATTTTTGTTCACTTAAGGCTGTCTTCTTGGGGATAGTGAAGGTTGTACTACTGAACTGATGTGATGATCAAAGCATTGGCTCTAAATGTCAACTCTTTGTGTCTTGCTTTTGAGAGCACATTAAAACAGTTTGACCAGCATATGTTAAGGAAATCACTTTTATTTGAGGAGCATGAACAAAACAAGGTACCTGGTTCCGCCCTTGGCAAAACATGTTGCCTACTGTATGAAAATTTACACCATTTTAGCCTGTATATTTTACCCATTTACCTGCACACAATATCACTTTTATTCCGTTTCTGGAATGATTTATGGAATACGTTTAATTTTTGTTTTGGCCATGTGTTCTCTTTTTTGAACCAGGTATTGTAATTGCTCCAAAGACCGAGTGACACATTTGATATTGAGATGCTAATACAGCAGTGTCACAAAGAGAATTGTGATGGTGTAATATAGCCGCTTTATTAGAGATTGACATTTCCACGAATAGCTAATCAAAGGCAGCACACTCAAAATGTGCCCAGTCTCCACGGTGACAGGATGTCACGGCAACCATGACACAGATACACACTGCTACCACTCTCTAAAGGCTTAAAAATATGCTGGGGAAAAATTATATGTGTATTGTGGTTGAGGGGGAAAAAAACAGAAGGTTCTTTTCCAGTAGCACTTGAATGAGAATGGGAGCTAATTCAGTGTCCTTGGACTCTTGTATTGATTTATCGCTCATTAGAGGTAAATCTCTCTCTCTCTCTCTTTCTCTCTGTTACTGTGTGAATCTTTGGCCCAAACACCTGAGCAAAATTATAGCAAAAGAGCAGCAATTCTCCCAGTTCAGCTGTTCACAACCTGATTAACTCTCAATCTCAAAGACACACAGTTTTTGCAATTAATATCTCACTAGGAGCCAGATTCCATGTCAGAAGACTAAAATGCATATCTGTCACACCTTACAACACAAGCGATATACAGTAACAAGTGCAGTGACCTTAAAACACAAATGAAATGTAGTACAGTAACAAGTGCAACTCTATAATCTTAGGGAAGAAAAGGTTTTTAAGATTTCTAAAAAAAAAAAAAAAAAAAAAAAAAAGGTTTCTAAAAAAGTTCTAATTATTAATTGGGAAAGCTGCTGTTGGAGGTATCTAAGAGCTCTAGTGCCCTTGTAACCTGTAACAGTGAGGTTGGACACCAAGCTGGTGACCTCCTTCCCCACATGAGGAGTCTCAAAAGGACAAATCACTGTGTTCAATTGCAAAATTGGTGTGGGGATATGTTTTGTATTTTTGAAGATAATAATTCATTCTAATGCTTTGTTGCAATGTGTGTAAGTGGGCAACATTAAGTTATTATTATTATTATTATTATTATTATTATTATTATTGTTGTTGTTGTTGTTGTTGTTATTCAGGAATGTCTTCTTCTTGCCATTTACTGGCAGTATTCTGGTAAACTCAGATCTCAACAAGAGATCAAAGTGATTTACCCTAGATTATTATTATTCAAGACTATCTTCTTCTTGCCTTTTCTGTAATTCATTTATAATGCTTTGTTGCAATGTGTGTAAGTGGGCAACATTAAGTTATTATTATTATTATTATTATTATTATTATTATTAATATTATCTTGACCACTTCAGGCTCTATGTAGAACCCTAAAATAGAGCATTTCCTAATCAGAGAGGGTTACAAATAGCTTTCATCCTGGTCTAGGTCATAGAGGATACAGAGCACATCCCAGGAACACTGGGTGCAAGATCGGAGAATTCACCCTGGATGGGATGCAAGTCCATTGCAGGAAACCAGCCAACACACATTCACATACTTAGTCACACCTAGGGGCAATTTGATGTATTTAATCTGACTACATGCATGTCTTTGGACAATGGGAGGAAATCTTAGAACCTGAAGGGAACACATGCGGACAAAGGAACATGTGAACCTTCACACAGATAGTAACATGGGCTCGGATCCAAACCAGGGGCCCTGGAGCTGTGAGGCCATAACACTATCTAGTGCTCCACCATGTCCTCTTAAGAATCATATACTGTATATAGTGATATCACTATACTGTATACAATGATGAGAGGTCACCACTGGGTCACTACTACCTGCTACATATGGTTGTTACAAGTAAAAATAAATAGGTAAATAAATAACACCTTTATTTAAAGAAAATCAAAGATTTCAAATGTGTTTATTTTCTAAAGTGAAAATCTTATCTGAAAGAGTAATCCTCTGTTGTCAGATTCTATATTCTACAAACCTTTAAGGGATTTCCCACATGGACAAATTAAAGTACCCTTTGTGTCAGATTGAACCTTTTTTTTTTTATTATTTTTTTATTAAAAAGTGTACTTCACTGTTTTCATACTGCATTCATTAAGTTATATTGGCTTTGACTGCATTAAAATGTCTGCCATAATCACACACATTGTGGCCTATACTTTACCCTAGTCCCTCTGCTGGATTTAATCTTGAGGAACAGCACACAAATTACATTGGTTTTGATTCACCCTGGCACCGTCCCCAGCCCAGGGCATTGTGGGATAGCAATGTACATGATAGGATTGGATAGCAATCTAATAAGCTTCCACTGTGAGGTCTGTGTCAGGGTTACAGACACCAGGGTTTCTATTGTAGATCATAGCCTTTTTAGCGTTTACTGATTTTCTCTCCATTCCTATCTTTTCCCAGACATTCTTCTACTGTGTGCAACAATAGTACACATGATAAATGAGATATGGTGGAATTTATATGGTGTCATGCTGAAGTCTGTGAGAGCTTTGTCTGGTCAGTAGGAATGAGGGAAAAAAAGTTCACAAGTCCAGGTGAGTGACCCCTTTAGTCAAATAGAAATTTGAATAAGCAGTGAATCATCATTACTTTACAATATGAGTTTTTAGATTTGCATTTTCATACTGATTGTTCTTAGTTTTCTTCCATCCACTCCCACGCAAACACACTCAAAGATCAGGTTTAGGTCAAGTTCACAGTTTAACACTTATGGGATCACATCAGGGTACTAAAAAGCCTTATTCAGCCCAAATCAGTAGGAAACTAAAAGCCCCCACTTCAGCCCCACTCCCCTTCAGAGCTTCATTCTTCCACTCCATATCCTCTCTCCTCCTGTTTTTTAATCTCCTTAATGCTTAGCTCCCTCCATTCCTCCCTGCCAGGTGGCTATGCACAAACCACAGCCTTGCAATGCACTGCAGGTTTCACTACGTCACATCATCTTTCTCAATTTAGCTTCAGAGTGACTAACCCTTCATTTTTATTTCCCCTTTTTCTCCTCATTCCTTCTTTTAGAGATCATCACACCAACCCCGTGTCACCAACATCCCATCAGCCACCCTTCTTCATAGCTTACTCATAGCCAAATGAAGAGAATGGGTGAGGGGAAATCAGTCAGCATGGGGCTTTTTAATACCACCTGAACATGGAGCATGAAATCTGCCTCGACACTGATACGTTTGTTTTCCTTCAGTCGACATTTGAGATCCCGGTGTATTATTATCTAGGGAGAAAACTATTAAAATCATCTTTATTGAAGGCAGACTAAAAAGGTCTGTATGAAGGATATTGAAGCTTATTTGTATTCGTGTGGTATTTGGGGTTGAAAGTAAAGTTAATTAGAGTGAACTTGGTCAATGCGGAGTATCTGTTTTCTTTCTCTTTTTTTCCACATTAAGAAGATTATTGTATTAACCTGTGTGTTGCCTTTAGCAATTGGCTACGTTTGAATTTATAACTAAAGCATATGGTCTGTGGAAGAAAATAAAGGTATGAGGTATAGGGCAGCCTCATGGTCATGGTGTGATTTCAACCTACTCCTGCAGTGCGTCCTATAGATCCATACATTCCCACTGAGTTCTTTGTGGGTGGACTACCGCGTCAGACACTTTTCATCTGCCCTGTTTCTAGGTTGATGATATTTTTCCCATCCCTGCCAAAGGGATTATTCCCATAGTTCTGCCTGCTCAAGAGGCGCCTTGCAACTCCGCTGGAGCTCCTCAAGGGAGAATTAGGACAGGACCAGCCAGGCCAAGGCTCCCTGCAGGGCTGGATCAACTAGGAGCTTCAGAGTCCAAGCCAGCCATGAAAAGAAATTCTGTCTTGGGCAGGTATTGGTAACTGAGAGCAAATGGGTAAACAATTCAAGTGTTAGCACATGGATTAGCCCTGAATGCTATGTATTGAAATGTTGTCTTAACGAGAAGATGAACTGTAAACTCAAAATAAAAAGGGTATTAAAGTTGCATTATGTTTGTGTTTATTCAAACATTTATTAAATTCAAACTGATGTGTCCAGTGCTTAGCATCAATGCACTTACTAATAATTTCCTATGCTGCTAGTAATCTCTTTGTCTTACACATAAAGCCACTTTGCATTCAAAATCATGCACATAACATCTAAGACAGCGTTTGTATTTACACTGTATCTTCCTTAGGGGAAGTCTTGAAGCTCTGATCCCTGCTTTGTAAAAGAGGATGCTAATACGCCACAGTTTTCCTTAATGATTGCTGAAGCTAAAATATTTATGCAGAGAGGGCAAAGAGGTATTCTTTTATTAAACCATCACAGGCAAAGACGTTCTATTTATTTCATTTATTTATTTCTTCCTTGTTTTCTCTCCTTTAGAAATAAAAGGGAAAGGACTCAAAGGTCAAATGCCTTAGAGGGACAGGCAAAGAAAGAGTGTTTCTCAGCCAAGATTTATGAGCATTTGGGGGGTAAACACACACACACACACACACACACACACACACACACACACAGAGAATCAAAGTATTTGAAAGGCACATTAAGTAAGGGAAATGTTATATTATAATCAGCTAATCTGATTGCAGTGTAGAGATAAAAAACAGACAGAGAGAAGGAGAGAGACCTGAAACATATTTGAGGTGATGTAAGTTCAGATTGACTCTAATATGCTATTCACTACCCTCATTCATCTGTACAAGTATATGCCTTAATGCATGGAGCCAGAGAGCGAAAGAGAATTAAAGAGAAAGAAGGATGCTCTCAGATAGACTCTGATGCAGTCAGCAATGGCTGACTCTACCTCTAAAATCTGTTTAAAATGGCACTGAAGGGCGTTCAAGATGACAGCTTATGGCTACACACTGAGGGGTCATGAACAGGGTAATGGTGTGACGATGAAGAGAGATGGGTATTGATGACATAACGAGCCGGGAATGGCAGGAGAATGATACGTTATATCACATTTTTATATTAGCAGGTGCAGCAGGTTAGTCACTATCATTCTATGTGCAACAGTAGAGATGTGTTCAGGATTGTTAGTATTTTTATTAATTATTATTCTAATCCCACCTGCTCCCATATACTATTGAACAATCCCACTTTCTCCCACAGTTCTTTTTGTTTGTATCTGGCTGCAAATAACACTTTCTATGAAGGCCATATTCATAAATTATTATAGTTGTGCATAAAATTCTTTGTGAGTTGGTAACGATTCCTTTTAAGCATTTTTATAGACTCTAATACTAATAAATTCAAATAAATATTTTATTAGCCACACCCCACACAGTACAACATGCAGTGAAATGTGTTTTTACAAATGCCCGTGACATAAAAAAGAACTGATGTAAAACAGAATTTACTTATGTAGAAGTAGATGAAAAGAAATAGAATATCAAGAATGTAAAAGATAGATGGCAGACAAAGTATGGATTATGTGGAATAAAGTGCAGATATAGTCCCCTTTGTGTTGGAACACAAAGCCAATTCTGTTGTTTTTGCTATACATTGAAGACATTTGGGTTTGAGATCAAAAGATGAATGTGAGATGATGGATCAAAATTTCAGTTTTCATTTCTTGATATTTACCTCTTGATGTGTTAAACAACTTAAAACATGGCACCTTTGGTGGTAGACCACCCAATCTTTAGGTGAGCAAAATTATAGGAACAGATAGTCTTAAAGTGAATGAAAGTAAATAACACTTATCTTTTGCTTGTAATAACTGCATCAAACCAGTGACCCACTGACAGCACCAAACTGTTGCATTTCTCTTTTGTGTTGCTTTTTCAGGCTTGTATTACAAGCTGAGGGAGTTGTAGTGAAAAGTTGCGGTGAAAGGTAGTTGCAATGAAAATGGTAGCATACAGTATCTTACAAAAGTGAGTACACCACATATATTTTTGTAAATATCTGATTATAACTTTTCATGTGACAACACTAAAGAAATGACACTTTGCTACAATGTAAAGTAGTGTGTGTACAGCTTGTGTAACAGTGTAAATTTGCTGTCCCCTCAAAATAACTCAACACACAGCCATTAATGTCTAAACCGCTGGCAACAAAAGTGAGTACACCCCTAAGTGAAAATGGTCAATATCACACCACCGCAGCGTAGATTATTTTCCTATAAAAGGATGCCTCATTGTGTTTTATTCCTTACATAGGTTACAAAACATAATGCTGTAGCTCAAATATCACTATTCATTAAAACACCTACCTTTTAATGTTCAGTAAAACCTGTATAACTAATAATGATCTGTGAGTAATTAGAAAGTCACTGCAATATTTAATAACAATTCTAAAAACATTAGAATCATTTAAAATGTTATCTTTTCATGCTTCCAAAAAAGGCAAAGACCAGTATATAGCACCTAACTTGCTTCACCCATAATTTTTGTCATGTGCATTTATTATTTTGATTAAAAAAAGAACACACAGGGTGCAGTTTTTTAATAAGTTGCATGTTACATGGCAAAAATAAAATTTTCAGAACCTTTAAAAAGCATTTAAAAACAAATTAACAAAAAAAAGAAAAAAAAAAGAAGATAGCAACCTTTATTATCCCGAAATTCGCTGTTTGGGGAAGTATTATCTTATCTTATCTTTAATTTAAAAAAAAAAAATAGTACTATTAATGTTCCTACAACAACTTTAATGTGAGAAATGTTCTAAGAACACTGTATGGCAAACCTTTGGTTACAGAGAATAATATAGGATTGTATTTTTCTGGAATGGTACAGTGTAACCTTGCTAAAACCTGTCCAGTAGTTACTGAATGTTCTTATAATGATTGCTGCTAGCATGGATTAATTTCAAATTATGTTTGGTGATCATTTCTGATGGATATTAATGAAAAATTATATTCCTGTTACATGAAGTAAGAATAACAAGAGTAACTTGCTTGGAAAGATAACTAGCTTCCTTGTTAGTTATCAAGTTAATACACCAGCTGAAAACTGCACCTAATTCTGATGTAGTTAAAATATAGAGTAATGGTAATAATTATAATAATTATAGAGTCTTTATTGGTCACATATACAGTAGAGCAGAGTGAAATTGTTTTCTTCTCATACCCCAGCATGTCAAGAAGCTGGGGTCAGAGCACAGGGTCAGCCAAGATATGGAGCCCCTGGAGCAGAGAGGGTTAAGGGCCATGCTCAAGGGCCCAACAGTCGCAGCTTGGCAGTGCTGGGGCTTGAACCCCCGGTCTTCCGATAAGTAACCCATAGCCACCACTGCCCTATATATAGTATAGTATAGTATAGTATAGTACATTATATAGTATAGTATATTACAGTATAGTATCATACTGTAGTTAATATTCATAAAGTCAAACTGCATGATATTATAATAGCCTTTTAAATAAAATAGGTGCAAGTGAGTCTTAGTGCAGACTTGAATTTAGTCTTAGTACAGATTGGCAGGCTATTTCGCTAGCTTTCTAGCCTAGCAGTATTTGAACAGCAAAACAAACAGCTGTAAGTTTGTCTCTAGTAACGTAACGAAAGACATTTCTCAAGATGTTGGATTATTTCTAAGACTCACAGAAGTACAAACAGCTTGTTTTGTTCAGTAAATGCTAATAAATTCTTAGAGTGATGACACTGGAGCTCACAATCAAATTTCTGCATCAAATTCTGTCAAATAAAAAATCCATAGATCACAACTGGTGGATTCAAATAACAAAACCAGAATTAAGCTTTAGCTTTCCAGCTACAACAAGCAGGCTTTTCATGTGATTCATGCTGGTTATATTCTGAACTGTAATAATGCTGATCATTAGCACAAAATGTTCCAGAAAAGCTCCACCAGCAGACATACTTTCATTTCCCTATGCTGGAGAGAGAATAACATCATTTATCTTTAATTACACAAAACGCTGTGTATGTGTGTGAATGTCTATGGGCACTGTTGTCAATGCTAAGCATTTTAGGTCTGGTCCAAATATTATTTTTTTCCTATTCAAGCTTTGCTTCAGTCTAAATTTTATTACCTCCCCTCCACACATATAACACACAGTGGAAAGTCCCTCCAAAAAAGAGCATGCAGAAACTTGAGACAAGTGCAGTCAGCAAACACAATATAAGCACTTTCTATTCAAGCGCATAAAACCATAAATAGACACAACAAGCTTAAGGACTATCTTGTGGATGCACACCGTACCAGGTGCTCTGGTCTTGTTTGTGTATGTGGCACAAATGATTATCCGTATCTGCCTATTTCCAGTCATTATATTTGCTTATTAAACTGCCATGCTAACATTGGTTGTCACAGTGAATGGCGGCCTTCATGAGAAGCCACAAAATTTAGAATATTTTTTTCTGTAGCAATGCAATATTTTATTAAGTGCCACACTCTGACACTCTGACACGCATAAAATGATGTTTTAAAACTTGCTAACATAGCCTGTGTCACTGACAAGACTGCAGCAAAAGCTATGCCTTGTGATCATTAGCATGAAGACAGCACCATTTTTAGAAACTTCAAGTTAAACTGGATCTTTCCCCAACCAATTCATATGAAGACTAAATGAGAAATGGTGACAGCAAAAAGCAAAAATATTTTTCTCTTGCCAAGTTTGGTAATATTGCCACCATGCATTATGTCAATTGTTCAGAAGCTTTGGCAAACAAGTTAAAGAAGAATGATGAATGCTCGATTCATTTTCATTAAAATGCTCACAATGTTTGATCATTAATACTGGTTATAGATCACGCAGTTAAACTTACCATGACAACTAGAATTGAAGGGCACAAACGAGACAAGCACAGTGACAGGTTCTGCACTTAAATGATATAGACATGGCACATGTGACAAATATTAGGATATTAATTGTTAATCTTTAAGCTTTCAACAAAATATTTCCTTATGCAGGTACACTAAACAAAAATGCCATTTTAGCAAGTGTAAATATCTTGAATATTGTCAAATTTAAGATCATTAAACCTATTTTTGGATATTATTACTCTTTTCAAGCTTATAGTTTTCTTATTCTATTGGCAGTTCATTTAGTTTCTTTCTAGAAATAAATGTTTAATATGAGCAAAGTTATCTGCCAATAGAACAAGACTATTTCAAGCTGGGTTTAATAATCAAATTTTCAGTTTGTTGTAATCTTATAAAAAGAAATACTAGATACATTTGACTATATTCAATGTATTTCCCTTGCTAATATGTCATTTTTTGCAGTGTATGAGTATTAGATAGCACCAAACTGACAGGCATGTCATGACTAAGGTTCAGGGATGTGTCAAAACCTTTGATTCAGGAGGCTCCCAATCCTGAAGCTGGCAAGTGATATTCATTAAGCTGTCACTCACAGCACTGAGTGTATTATTGATATCTGGAGCAAAGAATACAGAGCAAATTTTTGATTTTAAGTACAAGAGAGTTAACTGGGCATGAAATGCTTAACTTGGCAATAATATAGCTTTGAAACTCCTTTAAGCACACTAGTGGAAATTGGGATCAAACAAAAGCTGTTTATTAAGTGACTTTAACTAGCGTACTGTATAGGCTTATAAGCAGAAACCTGCACTCCCTCGAAGACCTGTTCTTCTCCAGCACTACTAAGACAGTGTAAAAATAATAATAATAATACACTGCTGACCTCTTGCACCCTTGCATGTCTCATATCACACGTTCTTGTATTTTAAAATCTGGTTACACCCAAAGGGAAAAGAGAGAAAATTACATTCTATAAGTTTCAATTCTGATTCAATTGAAAGACACCGACACACTGATTGACTAAAAGCAATTTGCATTTAAATAAAGATTTAATAAATTAAATAATATTAATAGCATGTAACATATGAAAAGTATAATAAGTATGCCATGAAAACAGTGCCCTCCAGTAATATTGGCACCTGTGGTAAATATGAGTAAAGAAGGCTGTGAAAAATTGTCTTTATTGTCTTCATTTACCTTTTGAGCTTTTGTTAAAAAACAAAACAAAAAAAAAAAAACACAAAAATGCTCTGATCTCATGGATATCAAACAATTGCAAACAAAACACAGGTTTGTAAGAAAAATCTTTGTTAAATATAGGTGTTAACAATTACTAACACCCCTGTACGCAATACTTTGTGCTATCTCCCTTTGCTAAGATAACAGCTCTGAATACAAGCCAAGGGATTTGAGACCATTCCTCCAAATACAATCACTCCAAATCCTTCAAATTTCGAGGTCCATGCTGGTGGACTCTCCTCTTCAGTTCACCCCACAGGTTTTCTATGGGTTTCAAGTCAGGGAACTGGGATGGCCATGGCAGGACCTTGATTTTGATGTATGTTTTGGATTATTGTCTTGCTCGAAGGTCAGTCCATGGCCCATTTTAATCTTTCTGGCAGAGGCAGTCAGGTTTTCATTTAATATCTGTTGATATTTGCTAGAGTCCATGATGCCATGTATCCTAACAAAATGTCCAGGTCTTCTGGCAGAAAAACAGCCCCAGAACATTAAAGAGCCACCACCATATTTAACCGTAGGCATGAGGTACTTTTCCATATGGCTACCTCTCTGTGTGCGCCAAAACCACCTCTGGTGTTTATTGCCGAAAGGCTCTATTTTGGTTTCATCTGACCATAGAACCCAATCCCATTTGAAGTTCCAGTAGTGTCTGGCAAACTGAAGATGCTTGAGCTTGTTTTTGGATGAGAGTAGAGGCTTTTTTCTTGAAACCCTTCCAAACAACTTGTGGTGATGTCTGCCAAATACCATAAATGTAAATGTAGGTGACTTCAGATTGTAGTTTTGGAGACTTTCTGACCCCAAGACAAAACCAACTTCTGCAGACAATATAGACACGTGTCCTCTTCCAGGTTGATTCATAACATTTCCAGTTGACTGGAACTTCTTAATTATTGCTGTGATGGTGGAAATGGGCATTTTTAATGCTTTTGCTGTATTCTTCTAGCCACTTCTCTTTTTGTGAAGCTCAACAACCTTTTGCCGCACATCACAGCTATATTCCATGGTCTTACCCATTGTTATGAATGACTAAAGGAATTTGGCCTAGGTTTTACTTCATAATTATACCCTGTGAAACAGGAAGTCATGGTTGAACAATTTCCTTTTCGTAGTCACCCCAGGTGTACTAAAAAAAAAAATAAAATAAATATCAATGGGAATATACTTCAAATATATTTTTTCTCATATGAATTCATAGGGGTGCTAATAATTGTTGCACACCTATATTTAACAAAGATCTTTCTTTTTTTTTGTGGATAAACCTGAGCAGGGTATTTTTGTGATTTTTTTTTTTTTAACAAAATGTCAAAAGGTTCAACATAAAAGACAATTTTTCACAGCCGTCTTTGCTCATATTTACCAAGGGTGCCAATATTAGTGGAGGGCACTGCATGTCTATCTTTACACCCATCATTATTAATAACTTACAGCAGTTATAATCTACAGAAGCTTTTGTTAAACTGGCTCCATCTCTACCTAATGTGATGTTTTTCGTTTGTTGTTTTGTGTTAATACAGTATATTTATGTTTTCTTAGTACTGGTAGCAGAAAAAACTATTTTCACCTAAACAAGGTTTTTCATTATATTTTGGTTTTGGCCAGATTTCAGCCACAGTGATAGACAGTTTTTCCTAGACTGCCACAAACACATTATGGCCAAAAGTTTATGCACACCTGACCGTCACAGGCATATGGAGAAACTGGCACATCTCACTTTCTGCCATTTTTACCTTTCTGAGCCAAATACCCAATATGATTTGTTGAGGCAAAGTCAAATAAATTTTTTGATGCGCATTGAGGAATTTATTCAGTAAATGTGTTTCCATCTTAGTTTATGCTCGTCTTCTTATTGACTAAAAAAAATCCCCTTGAATTGAGTGTATATGTTTTTTATGTGTATTTTGGAGATTTTATTTGCATCTGGTGTTTACATCCAGCATTTTTTATGCGATATCCCAAAATTTGCATAAAAACATGTGAATGGAAACATAGCTAGTGTTGTTTTTCTTATTTACTTAATAATTAATAACATATGAAAAATAATAACATGAATCTTAAAATAATAAATTACTAATGTTAATAATAAATGTTTATGAATGAATATAACATAATTCATTGAAGTTTAACATTAACAGCCAGTGACATGGATTAGTTGATTAGTCATTAATTAATAACAGGTCAAAAATGAAATTATTCTAATTTATGTGAATTTATTTTAAGTCATGCATGGAACAAACACTGAGATATTAGTCATTTAAATCCCTTATATGTTACTGAATGGTGAATGCTATAAAAATTAGTCAAGGGGACTTGACTGAAAGAGAAAAGTGTTACCCATTATTTAAAATGAATGACTACTTCATTTTAAAGATTATTACATTATTCCATTTTCAAATCAGTGGAATAGGAAGGTGAATTTGTCATTTTGATGATTTTAATGAGTAACAATCTGAGTAAGAAGCTGTATTTTAGTAGTCACTAATTCCACTGTGCTGTGTGAGGGATGCCTTCACCATGGCAACATGGGCATATGCTCCATTTTTCTTGATGTGTTAATCCAGCACCTGTTGTGCATATGCAGCTCCATCAAGTCTGGACCTACTCCTACATTACTAAATTGAGATACCACACTGATAGATTTTAAGTAGAACTAATGAGGTATGTGCACATGTGCGCGCGCACACACATGCACACACACAAAATTGTAAAACTTGCCAATAAAAACGGGAGATTAAGAAACTTTTTTGTTCATTCTATCCATTAGTGTTTGGCAGCTCTGGAGGTGGTAAGAATGACTAATGCTGTTGCTGTGATTCTATGTGTGTGTGTGTGTGTGTGTGTGTGTGTGTGTCTTCGACCTGTCATTTGCAACCTCAAACTCTCTGTTGGAAACGCTAGTCTTAAAGCATTTTCATTGGTCAGCACAATCTACAACGATTTACTCCCCGAAGCCTACACTTCCTTCCTGTTCCTGCTGAGACAGCACTAACTCTCACACCTTACACACACACGCACACATGCAGGTGATTTTACACTAATCACTCCTCCTGATGAAGGGCCTCAAAGGCCCTGAACTTCAGCTACTAATACGGGCCTGGATGCTTCCCCTGTGAATTCCCTATGCACTCGCTGTTCTCATATACTGAGACTGAGAGAGGAAATGCTGCTGGTTGCTTGCTTTGGCAGACAGGTGCGGCTTAATGGGAGCAAATGGAATAGCCATTGTGAAACTTCCTGTTGGAGAAATTCCCAATGGAATAATATACAGGGACTGCAGCCCCCACACAGGAAGTGAGCTCAATGCCAGTAGCCAGCGGTAATAAGGCACTTCCAAAATGCCCAGTGCTCCCAGATAAAAACATGCAACACAGACACATGTGCAGATATGCAAGTTCATATCCAATACATAAGATCTTTTCTATAGCTATTTATTTTACTATATATTTTAATACATTATATTGAATGCTACGTGCCAACATGTGCAGAGTCTGGCATTGCAAAAGCATTTTTCCTCATGGGGATCAGACATTTGGTCCCCACTAAGATATAAAACCAACCCCCCACCCCCCTTTACCGTATACACACAGCAACTCTTGTCCAACCCATACAGCTTTGCCACCCAGGTCACCTATCTCTCCTACACATCCACATGTAAAACACACATTTCAACATCCCACAAACACTGATTGTCTCACTTGCTATATATAGAGCCCACTGTGATTTCTATTTTGGGAACGTGAAATAAGCTCTCGTTTACTAAAGGATTACACACCACTGACAAAACACTTCTGGGACACGCCGTTCAGGAAAGAAATGCCATTAGAAGTCATTCTAGCGCAACAAGCAATCTCAGTGACGAGCACACAGCGGAAAATTTAAATTCCAGATAGCTGGGTATATTTTTTTCCCCATATAACACAGAACAAAAGGGTTTAACTAAATGACTGCAGAAGTAGTGAACCATGAAGTGATAAGCAAGTGGCTTCAATCTGGTGGGATGGTAGAATTGTTACCTGGTGTGCTTATAACATAATAAATGATAATATATGTTAGTTAGTGTCCCTAATCTGTGTATGGAACAAACACCAAGCCAAGTGTTTCATCTTGAACAAGACCCAGGGAAAAAAATAATCAAAAAAAGAGATCTCCATAATTATGTCTATGATTTTTCCTAAACTGCAGTGAGATCAGTTGGAAGTAAAAGAGGGGTATCTGCTTAAGCCTCCTGTCTTTCAGATTTTTCTCCTGAGACAAAACACACAAACATACTGTTCTCAGATCTACCAAGTTGTGGGTTCATTCAAATTCATTGAAACATATTACCAAGTTTACTACAAGCATACTAATTTATATTTAGAGAGATGCACAGTTTACATTTGATATTCTATCTGTCTAGGTATATTCAAGTACACTAGTGTATTTTTTATATGCTAGTTTAAGTACTTGGAGAAATGCACACGTATTTTTTTATATACAAGCATCTATATTATATCTATATCTTAAGAGAAGTACACTATGTGCCAAGAATTCTATTCTACAACTACTGTTTTAGTCGTTGGTATAGTGAAAAAGTAATAGGATATGTTAAATACTTGGGTCTACTTATTTAAAGGCCATATTAAATTATTTATGTTTGCATGTGAGCAAGGTTCAATCCTGTAATGCTATATTAATATTTTACAAACATTTTTTATCAAGCTTTAATTGCATTTGTGTCACGTATCGAGGTTGAGCCAGAAGCAAGTGCAGATAATGACGTTTATTGAAACAAATGTACTATGGAACAAAGACACTAAGACAACTTGGTATAACACTGTGGCATGAAACAAAACACCGAGACATGAACAACAAGAGTCTAGGACAACGAAAGACAAGCAAAGAGTGCAGACAAGGACTATATACACACACACACACACACACACACACGAGTGCTCATTAACAAAACATGAGTCAGGTGCAGGTGGTCATGTGACAGCTAGTGCAGTGGCTGATGGGAAGTGGAGTCCAGAGTTTCTTGATACATGACAGAACCCTCCCCCAAGAGCGCTACTCCCGGAGCGCCCAAAATTATACGTCCTCCATCTGGTGGTCCTGGCCCCCTGGGCAAAATGTCCCCAGCAGAACCAGGAGGCCGAGCGGCTTCCACAACGGCACAGGGAGGCAGAGATACTCCCTCGGCTGAACATGAAAGCGGGGCGACGTCCTCGTCGGTGTAGGGAAGCGGAGCGACGTCCTCAGCGGAGCTGGACAGCGGAGCGACGACCTCAGCCGAGCAGGGAGGCAGAGCGACGACCTCAGCCGAGCAGGGAGGCAGAGCGACGACCTCAGCCGAGCAGGGAGGCAGAGCGACGACCTCAGCCGAGCAGGGAGGCAGAGCGACGACCTCAGCCGAGCAGGGAGGCTGAGCTAAGTCCTCGGCGGAGCATGAAGGCGGAGTGATGACCACTGCTGGGCAGGCAGGCCGAGCGACGTCCTCGGCGGAGCATGAAAGCGGAGCGACGTCCTCGGCGGAGCATGAAGACAGAGCGACGACCACAGCAGGGCAGGCAGGCCGAGTGAAGTCCTCGGCGGAGCATGAAAGCGGAGCGACGTCCTCGGCTGAACAGGGAGGCTGAGCGACGTCCTCGGCTGAACAGGGAGGCTGAGCGACGACCTCGGCTGAACAGGGAGGCTGAGCGACGACCTCGGCTGAACAGGGGGTCTCAGCCCCGACCACAGACTCCCCCTCCTGTTGGCGTGGCATGGCGTAGTCCTTTGTGAACATTGCCGGTGGTGACCTGGTGCTTGGTCTGTCCCGCCGCGGCAGCCCGAGCATGTGGTCATTCTGAGTGAGTAGTTCATCTGGCCTTCTTCCCTGCTCCAATAGTCCTCTATACCACTCCTCATATGCTGCAAACCAGGCATCCATCTTGGTGATCTGCTGCTTCTGATAAATGGTCTTTCGTTCTGTCACGTATCGAGGTTGAGCCAGAAGCAAGTGCAGATAATGACATTTATTGAAACAAACGTACTATGGAACAAAGACACTAAGACAACTTGGTATAACACCGAGACATGAACAGCAAGAGTCTAGGACAACAAAAGACAAGCAAATAGTGCAGACAAGGACTATATATACACACGAGTGCTCATTAACAAAACGTGAGTCAGGTGCAGGTGGTCATGTGACAGCTAGTGCAGTGCAGTGGCTGATGGGAAGTGGAGTCCAGAGTTTCTTGATACATGACAATTTGGGGAAGAGATTCCAATTCCATTTTACTCAAATATCATTTTATCATGATTTTTTTCTGTGCAGTTCCTCAGTCAATATCTGAAAAATAACTTTCAATTCAAATAAATTATATTTATATAGCACTTTTAGCAACAGACACAAAGCAGCTTTAAAGAAATCTGGATATAAATATAGATTTAGATCTGTAATAAGCAAACAGAAGTATTTTTTTAAACACACCATTTAGTATCTCCCAGGTGGTACAGTAGTAAAAAGTTTGCCCATTCAAAAGGGTTTGAAACCAGGTGGTGGTTCTGTTTTGTTTGTTGCTTTAATTGAAAAAAAAAAAAAAAAGTTACGTCTCATGTCACTTTTGTCTCATTTTGTTCCTCTTAAGGAATTTTAGGAGAAACATTTGTGACAAAGCTGTTACCTAAATAAACCACAAGTGTGAATCCACATCAAACCTGCTGAGATATCAAAGACAAACCTTTGAGCAAAGAAATGTTCCCTTAGGGAGCTTACTTTGAATATTAACTAAATCCAAGATGGCGATGTTGTAGCACGCAGTGGCCACTTGGGGTCTAGAAATATGGTGCTCTACATATTCCTATCCCACTGCATGTTAGGTTAGAGGCACAGGTTAGTAAGTTAAGCTAAGTTTTCATCTTGTCATTTGCGACCAGATTAATGTACCTTTTTTCCTCCTAAAAAGTTTTTATTTGTTGTTCACTCAAATTTTCACTTGAAACACATATTAATGGTGGAAAAGTTCTGGTTGATTTATCTTGGTTTCAAAATGTACAGCATTTTACAGATGTAGACATTTTATATACACTATTTGCACACTATTCAGACACGTACCATGCTACTGCAATGTTATGTGCTGCACCATGATTCGACTGTATACGTACTGTATACAGTATAAGGTAATGAGTATACAAACCCACTTGACTTGAAAGTTGGAAGCCACAACCCCTAATTTGCAGTGAGCGCTGTGTCTGTAAACATGATGGAAATGTCAAACTTGAAACTCACCTCTGAAACATTCCAGCAGATCTGCTTTAAAGAAGATGCAAGTGAGACATCTGGCAGTGAGTATGCTACACCAATCCAGAGTAAACATACTGCCTGTTTTGAGTCAATGCAGATGTTTTAACAGGCTAGAAATTCTCACATTACATGACAATTATTCATATTCTGAGAACACTTTTTCTCAACACACACACACATAGTATATGTGTTATACAACAGGTTTTGTGTTAATAGGTTCAAGTTATACTGAAATAAAATAGTGAACTGGCAATATGAGAACAGGTGGCAAAGCGTTTCAAAAGGAGCATTCATAGCTGCACATCTTGACGTAACATATGCTTATTCAAACATCTTTTTTGGAGGTACTGCAAAGGTTCATGTTTACACTACAGTACACACATCAAAAAGAAGAAGAAGAAGGTAATAAAACATCTCGCCGGTTCTCTGTTCTGCTGTGAGGGCAATTTTACAGAGGTTAACGGTGTGTGGATTCACTGCTCGAGCCTGAAAAGGTGCTCTTCAGGGATCTATTATGCTGGCCTGGAACTGACACTGACCCCATGAAGGAGAATAAAAGGGAGGTGGCTGAAGTAGTACACTCATGAAGAAAGATAAAGCTGCACTTTAGCTGAAGTAATTCCTTCTTTACATGGATGGTACAAGTCTTGAGCATAAACCACAACAAAAGCTTATACTGGAGGTGCAATGGCTTAATTTGCTTTCATCAAATCAAATGAATTCATTCTGATTGCAGATTCTAAAACTGCTTATGTCACCAGTGACAAGTGCGATGATGTGTTAGCATTAGCAATAATAAAAGCTTGAGAGATTACCACAGGACCCAGAGGGACCATTAAGGTTTCCAAAACAAATCCAATTGGATGGAAAAATATATTGGAATGATAATAAAAACTCATCAATATCAAAATGTTGTGACTTTACTACATAGTAGGAATCAGGAGCGACTTATGACCAGAGATTGTGGTGACACAGGATGACATTATTAACGACATAAACTCCAACAAAATTAAGTCGAGCGGCTATCACACTTGCCTTGTGCAATAGGTTACTATCTAGTGAATATTTAGAGTGACCCAGTTGAGACTCAGCAACATACAGTCATCAAGCATACAGTTTAGCAGCTCATTTTGAATGCTTTTAGACGTACCTTTGTTCGACTGTGTTCAATGTAGCAGGTGTGTTTCCTGTCACCAGTGTGTGAGGTGCACATAGAAGTACTAACATCATTAACAAGGGTTGGCAGCAAATTTTCAGCCCAATTATATGTCAAAAACCACACACACACAAAAAAAGAACTGAAACTAGAGCAAAAAAAAATCAGGCAATGAAAAATGGACACGAATGTTTCTACTTGTCTTTGTGTTGGAAATAAGGTAACCATAGTGCATTTCTGATGTATGAACATTAGCACTTCATAACCACAGTTCATAATCCACCATTCCCGCTCCCAATCTATGTAATATCCTGTATCTTACAACAGTAATGGTTCTTTACATCATAGACACTTTGTATACCTTTGTTTGCAGAAATTAAAATTTCTTGCTATTAACACAAATTATACCACATAATATTTTTTAAAGTACCCTGATTTTGCGTAAAACCATGCTCCTTTCATTTCCTGTCAGCTGCTACCTTTCTCCTGAAACTTAAGTACACAAGCATGGAGCAGTGTAATTTATTCCCCAGTGAGCCTCTATTAGCACTTGTTGCATTCCCATTTTTGACCACACAGTGCAATAACATCTCTGTTGGGCTAAATGGGACAGTGAGCATGTTTCCTCATGATTGCACAACATATAGAAAGGTAAATATCAAAGCAACATTGGTTTATACAGTTGTGCCCAAAAGTTTGCATACACCTTGCAGAATCTGCTAAATCTTAATACTGTTAACAAAATAAGAGGGATCATAAAAATTTTGTAAACTTTTGAACTGGATGATCAGTGTAAATTGTTATTTTGTTTAAAGATTTTTTTTTTTTTCATTTAGTACTGCCCTTCAGATGCTAAATAAGACAGTTACATGTCTCCCAGAAGACAAAATACTAACAATTTACACCAATCATCCTGTTCAAAAGTTTACACCCCCCTGGCTCTTAATATACCGTGTTACCTTCTTGAGCATCAGTGAATGTTTGTAATTGAACACCTTATGTAATAGTTTACGAGTCATTCATTTGTCCTCTGTGTGAAAAGATGGATCTCAACATCATATAGCCACTGTTGGAAAGGGGTCAAATATGCAGCATATGCTGGAAAAGCAAAGAATGTGCAGGACCTGGAGGATTTTTATGAAAAACAGTGGGCACTTTAACTGCTCAGGACAAACAACGGATTCTTGAACAACTATCACAAAACAAAAAACAGTCGTTGATCATCCAGGTAACGACACACAGTATTAAGACTCAAGGGTATGTAAACTTTTGAACGGGGTCATATTTATAAATTCAGATATTATCTTGTCTTGTGGACTATATTTAAACATCTGTTATGTGAAATAGCTTATTCAGGACAGTACTAAATAAAAAATAACATGGGATTTTTATGATCCCTCTGATTTTGTTAACAGTATTAAGATTTAGCAGATTCTGCAAGGGGTATGCAAACTTTTGGGCACAACTGTATGTCAAGCAGCAACATTTTTTTTCAACCAATTATCCAAAAAAGATAATTAGTATTTCAAGGCCAGTTAAAATATATGGATTTGGGAATGAGGACTTTATGAAGATTCACATTTGTTTAACAGCTGATACACCACCCCTTATGGATTAGCCACTACTGGTGGGAATATTCTAAGACAGTGGTCACCAACCCTCTTCCTTGAGATCTACCTTCCTGCAGGTTTAATCTCCAACCAAAATCTGACACACCCGTTTTAGTTGACCAATAACTAATTAAGGAAATTATTATATGGTCAGGTGGGCACAATTATGATCGGAGCTAAAGTCTTCATGAAGGTAGATCTCCAGGAACATGGTTGGTGATCACTGTTCTAAGAAAATCTTAACTGTATAAATCTGACTTGCAGGACACATGAATATAACTGATATTGCATAGGCTTTGCTGCCACAGAATTGGATCAAGATTTTATTGGGATCATCTTATACAGCGTGACATGAAATAAACTTTGTTGCACAGTGTAAAACAGCCTTTACAGAGTTTTCAATTGCTCTGCTTGCATTTTTAGCCTTAACAAACCAACCTCACATGTCCTTACTGAAAAAGGTGAGGGGGAAAAATGTCACACATCATTTGGGTTTGAAATATTATTTACACACCCATATTTACACACAAAACAGATTATCCACCTGATTCATTTGGATGGAAATTTCATTTGGATTGCCTACAACATGTCCTGATTTAGTTGTATTCATGTTTGGGTATTTTTTTTTCATTCTGACTGAGCTATCAATCAAATTATTAATGAATTATTAGGCTGCATGCAAATGAAGTTAGCCAGACAGGTCAGGAGTGACATATCAGATATTACAATACTGACATGGAAAAGAGAGGGGGTAATTGGAGTGGAAGTGGAATTTTACTGCATAAAGTCATGTGCTTATAGCTGAAGATGTGAAAACACTTTTATGCAGCAGTAGATAACAAAATATGCGTTTTAGAATATAGTAGACTATTAAAATATGCTCTGCAGGTAACAGAAAAAAATGGAGCTCAGACTATTAAGCTTAACGTTTCCACTGCTTATATCTAAAATCTGTAATTATGGTTTAGCATGTAACAATCTTAGGTTATGTTGGACTGCACATAGATTACAAGGAAATAAAGGAAAATAATAAGCATCATATAAATAGGAAGATCCATCAGTATAAAATAAAATGAAGGGGAAATAAAGCTTTCCTACAAGAACAAAATTGGAAATAACTTCACAAAAGCACCTTTTCTAATGTGGACATGGAATCCAAACTACATAATAACAAATACTTCTCACTGGAGTGTCACTTTAAAAAAAAAAAAAAAAATTATAGTATAATATATTACTTCCAAGCAACCTTAATGAGTTTTTGGGGGTCTGATGACATCAGAACCCATAAGCATTCATGCGGTTGTGTTGATGCTAAATATTTAACCGCACCTCTGCTCCTTGTCAAATCCATTTTGCAGAAGATGCAGCAGTGCCAAATCCATTTCCATAATGAAAGATGAACACAAAGCACTTCTGCTCCTCAGGCGACTGGGGAACCGAGAGGAGGGAAAAGGGAGACGGGCTGCATCGATTCCTCACATGAGAGGAAAAAAGATGGGGCAGTGTAAAAGATCAGCCTCGGCAGTGGAATCTCCATGTCGCTAACCTCTCCTTCCACCCGAGGGAGGAAAGAAAAAACATGAACGCGGTTTCCAAGGCGACGGCAAATCCGAATGTTGGAGCGTCTTTATTGGAAGTGACATATTAATAAACTGTAACCTCCCAAGGGCCCATAATCAAGCTTCAATTAAGCTCCATCTCCCTCGTTCTCTCTCCGACCGACAATTTTCCCCCTCCATTTTCTTCCCTTTTTTTATTTCATTTTAAAGATAGGAGGTAGATCTGAAGCATTTAATAATGCAGGGACACAGCCGTTCTCAAAATCTAGGCATTATCCCAGTGTTTTATCGATCTGCTTGATGGAGTATTTCAGTGGTGGGGTTGCCAGACTGCTGGGATGAGATGAAGTTACACTGATCAGACTATTGTTTCTGCCACTGGTGGGAATGAATGAATGTCAAGGATAACAGTGCTGGAAGTGGTTTGAGAATATGAAAAAGGTAGTAAAAAGGGAAAGAGATAAAAGGGAAAATTTTTGAAGCAGGCCAATCACCCCTGAGCTTCACCTCCAAGTGGTTTTACAGCACATTACCCACAGCCTTAGAGTCTTGGAGAAACAAAAAAAAAAAACATTGCTATCCCCATAGACACCCCATTTCACTTTAATTACAACCAGATAATCACAACACCAAAAATGAGCTCCCGTTACACTCCAAAAATGGATAACGCTTTAAATAGAGATAACGCTGATGAGGCATGCTATTCGCTGTCTGATGAGGGGGTGGCCATGCATCTTAAAAGAACATTCAGTTCAAGTAGTTGCTTTATATGTAAAGCACTTTTAACAAGAGACACTGTCACAAAGGGAATTTTATATAAATCCAGATGTGGATTTATATCTTTAATAAGCGAATCAGAGGTTACAGCATCAAGGAAAAACATCATTAGTCACAAAAGAGAAACCATCCTCATCTGTTGTAAAATTAGATCCACCCTCTTCTAAGTGTTGTAAGATTTACAGTAAACAACTGTAATAGCATGCATAGTATAATGTCATGGTAACCAACCCTCTACCTTCCTGCAGGTTTCATCTCCAACCAAAATTTAGCACACCTGTTTTAGTTGATCAAGAACTTCTTAAGGCACTGACTGGATGGTCAGGTGTGCAGAATTATGGTTGAAGCTAAAGTATCCAGGAAGGTAGATCTCCAGGAACAGGGCTTGTTGCTGAAGGGCATACTCAAGGACCCAACCATGGCAGTTCTGTTCTGTAACTCAAAACCCTAACCACTGAGCCACCACAACTAGCCCAACAATCTTGCATTGATTCTAGCACCTCCACCACTGAATTAACACCACAAAAAAATTGCATTTAATCAACAGCTCAACAGAGAGAGAGAACAGGTTATTATGCATGCCTTCATTCTACAGTGGATTAAAATGGTGTATAATGTGATCAGAGTGCAAGCGGGGACTCCAGCAGGTCTAAATGCGAGCACAAGAAGGAAACATGGCCATTCTGGGGCATAAAGCGTCCCACCTCTCCTCACAATTATACTCTATTGTATACTGTATTGTATCAGCTGATATGATCAGAATAAGGAAGTTCTCAATCATCTAATTGGTAACTGATTGCTGCATGGTGATTGTTTCTACAGGTGTTGTATTCTAGAGATCTCTCTGTTAAATCATTGCTTGCTTTCATATCCAGCCTTAAGCCTGGCATTCTGGGAGACCACACCAACAGCTGTCCCATGCCATTGTGGCTGAACAATGGCAGTCAGAAGTGGCTCAGTGGCATAAAAGCAGGAAGGGGGCATTACTGAGGAAGATAAACACAGGCCACTTCCTTTCTGACTGAAGTTGGTATCAGCATATTGTTTAGCTCATTTCTTGTTATGAGCTGATATGCTGAAAAATGCAAAACACAGGTCATTGTTCAGAATATTAAAGTTTTTTGTTTTTTTTTACTACCTGTCAAAGACTTGCTGAGAATCGACTGGTGAAGTAATTAAACACTGGTTTAATTACTGCAAGTTAAGCATCTTATAACTTATGTTCTAAGACACTAGAATGAAAAAAAAGGAAAGAAGGTTTACAACATCCTCAAGGCTCATTGTAACTCAAGGAAGACTGCACAGGCAAAAACAAAGATAAATGATCATATAGAAAATGGATGATGGATTTTGAAGAATATTTCTCAGTTATCTACTGCTGCTGATGAGCGAGTGTGATTCAAGCTAACATTGGCAGTTCTATATCCTTCAGATCGAGACGTATGGTAAATTAAACCTTAGCTAGCGTCTACCTCTTTCTCCTTACACGCATAGAAACATGCACACGCACACACGTTTCACAATCCTCCCTCTTCAGTATTTATGGCACTAGCTGTCTCTCCTCTCCTCCTCCTGTGACCTGTGTAATTTCAGATGGCACAGAGAGCAGGGATGGATGGAGCGGAGATGTCTACATGAAACGATGGAGCAGAGGAACAAATGAGGGAAAATGTGACACCAGGTGTTGTGTGAATTAAGCAGGATGTGAGGGGTTGTAAAACAGACACACACACAAAATGGCAACCTAATGCATTATAATGGGTGAATAAGACAGGTGATTTTAGTACTTTGGAGTATGTTTTTTACCTCTTTGGTAAAAACATAAGCACACACACACCCACACACACACACACACACACACACACATATATGTAAAATCATTGCCACACAATCACATCAAGGAGCCCCATTTAATAAATAAAGAAATAAATAGATAGTTCCTAATCTAATGTTAAAAGTGCTGAGAAAATTTGTATTTGTTAAACACAATAATGTGAAAATGCTCTCATATGTATGAAGTAAAATGTAAACTAAAAAGGGTGTGTACAAGCTTTCATTTGTGTTCATGCAATAATTCACTGATGAGCACTTTGGTTTCCCTGTTGCCGGACCTGGTCAAAGTGAGTGAGTAAGTGACTGCATCAGTGAGTATGTCAGTCACTGACTGACAGACTGTGACTGAGTGAGTAAATGTGTGTTAGTGCAATAGTGAGTGAGTGAATGCATTAGTAAGTGAGACTGAATGAGTGCGTTAGTGACTGAGTGAGTGTGTGACTGCGTTAGTGACTGAGTGGGTAAGGGACTGAGTGAGTGTGTGAGTGATTGAGTGTGAGTGCATTAGTAACTGAGTGAGTGCGTTAGTGAGTGAGTGCATAAGTGAGTGAGTGTGAGTGCGTGCGTCAGTAAGTGCATTAGTGACTGAGTGAGTGTGTTAGTGATTGAGTGAGTGAGTGCATTAGTGAGAGCGTGACTGAGTGTGTTAGTTACGGAGTGAGTGAGTTAGTGACAGAGTGAGTGTGTGAGTGAGTGAGTGAATGAGTGCGTTAGTGACTAGGTCAGTGAGTGAGTGAATGAGTGAATGCGTTAGTGAATGTGAATGAGTGAGTGAGAATGAGTGAGTGAGAATGAGTGAGTGCATTAATGCGAGAGTGAGTGAGTGAGTGAGTAAGTCAGTGAGTGCATTAGTGACTGAGTGTATGAATGTGAGTGAGTGTGTTAGTCACTGGATGAGTGACTGACTGAGTGAGCGTGTGATGACTTAGTGAGTGGGTGAGTGAGTGAGTTAGTGACTGAGTGTGTGAATAAGTGCGTTAGTGACTGAGTGAGTGCATTAGTGACTGAGTGAGTGAGTGAGTGTGAGTGCATTAGTGACTGAGTGAGCGAGTGCATTAGTGACTGAGTGAGTGAGTGAGTGTGAGTGCATTAGTGACTGAGTGAGTGAGTGTGTTAGTGACTGAGTGAGTGAGTGAGTGTGAGTGTGTTAGTGACTGAGTGAGTGAGTGTGTTAGTAACTGAGTGAGTGGGTAAGGGACTGAGTGAGTGCATTAGTGACTGAGTGAGTGCATTAGTGAGTGAGTGAGTGTGAGTGTGTGCGTCAGTAAGTGCATTAGTGACTGAGTGAGTGTGTTAGTGACTGAGTGTGTGAGTGAGAATGAGTGCGTGAGAATGAGTGAGTGCATTAATGACTGAGTGAGTGAGTGTGAGTGAGCGTGTTAGTGACTGAGTGAGCGCGTTAGTCACTGGATGAGTGACTGAGTGAGTGTGCGAGTGAGTGTGTTAGGGACTGAGTGAGTGTGAGTGCGTTAGTGACTGAGTGAGTGAGTGTGCGAGTGAGCACGTGAGTGAATGAGTGAGTGACTGAGTGAGTGAGTCATGAATAAGTGCGTTAGTGACTGGGTGAGTGTGAGTGAGTGTATTAGTGCCTGAGTGAGTGTGAGCACGTTAGTGACTGAGTGAGTGCATGAGTGAGTGCGTGAGTAAGTGCTTGAATGACTGAGTGAGTGAGTGAGTGCGTTAGGGACTGAGTGAGTGAGTGCATGCGTGCGTTAGGGACTGAGTGAGTGCGTTAGTGAGTGTGTGAGTGAGTGAGTGAGTGAGTGCATGAGTGAGTGAGTGCATGAGTGAGTGATTGCGTGAGTGACTGAGTGAGAGTGCGTTAGTGACTGAGTGAGTGCGTGAGTGTTCGTGAGTGAGTGAGCGAGAGAGTGCGTTACTGAGTGTGTTAGTGATTGTGAGTGTGTGTATGTGTTAGTGACTGGTGAGAGAGTGCGTTAGTGAGTGAGTAAATGAGTGATTAAGTGCATAAGAGAATGAGTGAGTATGTGCGTTAGTGACTAGGTCAGGGATTGTGTTAGTGAGTAAGTGAGTGCATTAGTGAGTAAGTGAGTGAGAATGAGTGAGTGCGTGAGTAAGTGCATTAGTGAGAGAGTGAGGGCATGAGTGAGTGAGTGTTATTGAGTAAGTGCGTGAGTGAGTGCATTAGTAAGTGAGTGTGAGTAAGCGCATTAGTGATTGATTGAGAGTGCATTAGTGACTAAATGAGTGAGTGAGTGTGTGAGTAAGTGCATTAGTGAGCGAGTGAGTGAGTGTGTTAGTGACTGAGTGCGTTAGTGAGTTAGTGACTGAATGAGGGAGTGCATTAGTGAGTGCGTTAGTGACTAGGTCAGGGATTGTGTTAGTGAGTAAGTGACTGAGTGAGTAAGTGACTGCATTAGTGAGTAAGTGAGTGAGAATGAGTGAGTGCATGAGTAAGTGCATTAGTGAGAGAGTGAGGGCATGAGTGAGTGAGTGTTATTAAGTAAGTGCGTGAGTGAGTGCATTAGTAAGTGAGTGTGATTAAACGCATTAGTGATTGAGTGAGAGTGCATTAGTGACTGAGTGAGTGAGTGTGAGTGACTGAGTGTTAGTTACTGAATAAATGAGTGAGTGAGTGAATGCATTAGTGACTGAGTGAGTGTGTTAGTGAGTGAGTGAGTGAGTGAGTGTGTTAATGAGTGAGTGTGTGAGTATGTGCATTATTGACTCAGTGAGTGAGGGTGAGTGAGTGCATTAGTGCCTGAATGAGTCAGTGTGTGTGACTGAGTGAGTGAGTGTGTGAGTGAATGCATGAGTAAGTGCATTAGTGACTGAGTGAGTGTGTTAATGACTGAGTGAGTTCGTGAGTGTGTTAGTGAGTGTGTTAGTTACTGAGTGAGAGTGCGTTAGTGAGTGATTGAGTGAGTGAGTGCGTGAGGTCCGTGGTGTGTCAGCGCCGGCGTGATGGAAACCAGGGCTGGATACATCCTGGGTGCACAGTCCCTGCACAGAGAAACACATGGCATAGAGGGGCTGGGAGTGGTACTATCATGCTGCGTGCTTACCTTGGATTTGTACGTGATAGAATAAGATGTTTGCAGTGTAGTTCTTCGCTCGTGCAGCTGGGCCTGCTTGTCGAGTAGGTCGCGGATCTGTTTCTCCATGGCCTCCAATTCCAACAGCACTGTGTGCAGCTCGAGCAAGTCCTCATCTGCACTCAAAGATGGAGAAACAACCGACATTTTTGCTTTTATAAACAGCGGTAAATGAGAGAAATGTGAAATTAGTGACTGACTGAGTGAGTGAGTGCGTTAGTGATGGAGTGAGTAAGTGAGTTAGTGCATTAGTGACTGAGTGAGTTTGTGAGTGTGTTAGTGAATGAGTAAGTGAGTGAGTGCATTAGTGACTGTGTGAGTGAGTGTGTTACTGGCTGTGAGAGTGTGTGAGTGAGTGACTGAGTGCATCAGTGACTGAGTGAGTGAGTGTATTAGTGAGTGAGTGAGAGAGTGTGTTAGTGACTGAGTGCTTGAGTGAGTGAGTGAGTGAGTGCATGAGTGACTGCATTAGTGACTGAGTGAGTGACTGAGTTTGTCAGTGATTGAGTGAGTGAGTGCGTTAGTGAGTGAGTGTGTTAGTGACTGACTGAGTGCGTGAGTGATTGAGTGAGTGTGAGTAAGTGTTATTGAGTAAGTGCATGAGTGATTGTGTTAGTAATTAGGTAAGTGAGTGCGTGAGTGACTGAGTGTGTGAGTACATTAGTGACTGTGTGAGTGAGTGAGTGTGTTTTTGAGTGAGTTAGTGACTGAGTGAGTGTGAGTGTGTTAGTGACTGAGTGAGTGCGTTAGTGAGAGAGTGCGTTAGTGGCTGAGTGAGAGAGTGCGTTAGTGACTGAATGAGTGCAGGTTAGTGACTGAGTGCATGAGTAAGTGCATTAGTGAATGAGTGATTGAGTGAGTGAGTGCGTGAGTGAGTGAGTGCATGTGTGACTGAGTAAGTGAGTGACTGAGTGAGTGAGAGTGAGTGAGTTAGTGAGTGAGTGTGTTAGTGATTGAGTGAGTGAATAAGTGCATGAGTGAGTGAGTCATCACATGAATATGTTTGCAAAATTCCTAATAACTAAATAATCCTATCACTTATTTGTGATAGGAAATAATGTAATAATTTAATCATATATATATATATATATATATATATATATTTAATACATTATATATATATATATATATATATATATATATATATATATATATATATATATATATATATATATATATATAATAGTAGTACCCATAATCATTCCAATGCCTTCAGCAAGCCTAATTCAGGAACCTTTCTAAAGAGATTCTCATGACCTCTCTCATCAACGCACACACGCACATGCACACATGTACACACACACACATACACACACAGTTTTTGCTCTGGGCTATAAGCATGCATAATAATAAACAGTATGAGCTGGAAAAGCGATGCTTGTGTCCTGAGCCCTGTGCTAAGGTGTGTGTGTATGTGTGTATGTGTGTTCAGTATGCACAGTTAGTAGCAGTTTCAGGGAGGTTAAAGTGGAGGGCTGGAAAAGATCAAACAGAACATCATGTTGAATCAGTTAAAGCTCAGCTCTGGCCCTGCTATACAGCTCCACATCACATCCCTGCAACGCCTCAAGGGAACAACCCAGACAATCCACTATCCATGACAAAGTCTTACTAAGAGGTGTGGAGTGTGTCTGTGTGGCCATATGGAGGTATATGGAATCAATGAATATAAGAGAAGCAGCATTTCATTTCTATTTTGCAGAACAGAGGCTTGAACCAAAGACCTGATGTGTCGGGTCAAGTCTATTTCCTTCACTAAAGCCATCGGGGACCTATAAAATGCATTTATTATTACTACCAAAAGTGCTTTCACATCCCAAGAAGCACCTGCGTCCACTTGATGGCCCCATTTACACTTAGTCATTTCATGAATTTTGGTGTTCAAATGTAACGATCTGATTTGCGTATCAGTGCACAATACAGCTAAGAGATTTCAGTCTGTCTGACTACAGACGCATTTCATTACAATGAATGCGGTTCAAACCTTATCAGGATACAAATCAGATACAAGACACATGCAATGGCTAAAGGTACATTCACATATACAGCGACTCCCAGCGTCAAAGTAACTGGAGACAACTTATCTTCAATGAGAGCTGGCGATTTCCAGCGACAGTGAATTTTATATTCAAACGCTCTCCTTCCAGTATGTTTAATATTAGTGGAAAGAAAACTGGTTTGTTGTCAAAAGCCAAATGCTAGTTGTGCCACCCACTGATAAATGTTACTATGGCGACCAGTAGTAGAAACCACAGAAACATGCAGACAATCATTATATAGCAGTGATGATTTCATACATTTTTTCCACTGGCACAACTGAAAATATTAGACAAAAAAATTCAGACTATTAATTTAAAACCAGACAGTTTTATAACTAACTCTTTAGATGATAATATAGCAATATCAGATCAATGATTAGAATGTTTTACTCACCTTAGAGACACTAATTTAATTAATTTCTTTATCAAAATCAGCAACAGCTACTTTAGCACTACTTTTCGTCACCTTAGTGAACCGAACAAGTGTGCAAATACTGCAAAGAAGCCATTATGATGACAAGAGTAACTCTGTATAAACTGCTTCTCTCAAATCACCGATCTCACAAACCGCCATCTTTTATTGATCAGGCAGAATGACCTGAACCTGTGACTGTGACCTGCTCATGTAGACACAGCGGCACCGGGTGTGAGTAAATTAATAATAATGCTAACGCTACAAGGTGGGTTTAATTCAAACTTCTTTATTAAATAATTCCTCACTAATCATAATCAAGAGTAGCAACTGTTCAGTCTGTAAACATACAGTACGCAGCAGTTCTCCCTTCACCAACTCTAATAAACAGCGCATTCACTTCATTTAAGCTCACGGTTGCCAGATATCACTAGAAAAGTCAACTCCAGTTTTCATGTTTTGATTTAATTGCCAAAAAACACAATATTATCAGCAGACATGGCAACACTATACTGAGGGAACCAATCTAAAAGGAACAACTGATAAACAAACAAACAAACAAAAAAAAAATAAAAATGTAAAGACAGAACATGTTCTTAGTTATAAATAAATCATTTAGTATAAAAAATAGATACTATAATAAATTCATAAAATATAAATAATACATTATTTATATTTTTAAAAATATAAATAAAACATTTATATTAGTCTACTTTTAATTAGGACTCTTTATTGTTTAAGATATTTAAAAATAAATATTTTATGCTTGTTTATTTCTCAGTTAACCAACAGTATTTGTCATTGCTATTATTTTAATTAAATTAACAGTGACCATGAGAAGAGAGCTTACATTGAAATGGTTATGATGGACCTCCTGATTAAAGCTTAAACAAAAAAAATATTGGTATCTGGATCGGTTTCGGTTGATCAAGATGACAAGAAATCGGTATCAGCTGTAAAAATCCTGATCGGAGCATCAGTAATGAACATCATTAAACTAAAGCGCTTTGCATCTGGTGGGTAAATAAACTCACCCAATCACATTCTATATGAGATTATATATTATATTAGGATATATATTATATATCCTATATTCAGATATATACACAATAAACACAGAGCGGTTTGAGAATTGGCTTTGGAGAATTGGGAAAATGGCTAATAGTGTAGCTTTAAATATATTTAAGAGCAACTTTGAGGTTTTTTGTATTTGTTTACAAGGTGGAACAGATTAACGGTTGTTGTTTTTTGTATACAGTCTGCAAAATTAGCTGGAAATATTGAATTTAGTTTATCAGAAGGTAAATTAATTTGTCATAGTTCACACTATGTTCCTAAATTCTGTCATAACTGACAAGCTCAGGTTTTCTCATGCCAACTTGTGCATTATATTGTGGCACGTTAACATTACCATCTCTTTAAAAAAAAAAAAAATCTAAGCTTCAACCGTGCTCCTAAATTTTTGACTGTGCTCCTACATTTTTGTAATTAAAAAATTGTTACCGTGGAGCCCTGCCTTACTGTTTCATCATGTGCAGCAGTAAAAGACCTTGGTGCGATTATTGACCCAGTCTTTCATTTGACACTCATGTAGATAATATTACTAGGATAGCCTTCTTTCATCTCAGAAATATTGTTAAGATAAGAAATATAATGTCACTACATGATGCAGAAATATTAGTTCATGCTTTTGTCACCTCTAGACTAGATTATTGTAATGCCTTACTGTCTGTATGTTCCAGTAGGAGCATAAACAAGATCCAGTTAGTCCAGAATGCAGCTGCAAGAGTTCTTACTAGAACCAGAAGATATGACCACATCAACCCTATCTTATCCACACTGCACTGGCTTACAGTAAAATTTCACACTGATTATAAAATACTACTATTGACCTATAAAGCACTGAATGGTCTCGGACCACAGTACCTGAGCAAACTTTTGGTCTTTTATGATCTGCCATGCCTACTTAGATCAAAAGGTGTAGGCCATTTGTTGGTACCTTAAATAGTGAAGGCTACAACAGGAGGAAGATCTTTCTCTTACAAAGCCCCACAGTCATGGAATATCCTTCCAATTAGTGGTCGGGACTCAGACACAGTTTCAGTGTTTAAGTCCAGGCTGAAAACATATTTGTTTACTCAAGCTTTTTGTGAATAGTTTTTTCTTTAGGTAAAGGAGCAGATCTAGAGGGCGTCACAGGCATTGAGTGTTGTGGTGAACTGGGATGTTTCACTTTCAGGTATTCAATCAGGTTTCTTTATGGTGGAGTGGCTGTCTTATGTCCCAGGGAGCCCTCAGGTCTATGTTACCTTCTGCCTATGCCTTTAGTTATGCTATCATAGCTAGTCTTGCTAGAGTCCCTGCTTGCACTCATCCAAAGTACATTGTCCTGAAACATTATGGGACAATAACAATATCTAATAATCTCTCCTTCTCTTTCCCTCTCTCTTTCTGTTGAGCTACACATGATACTCCTGAGATACCAGTGATCCTGACCCCTAAAGCTCTCCGGACCTGCCTGATCCATCCTGATGCCCTACATCTGGTTGTAGTTCTCATCAATTGGAAGTTAAGTGCTGCTGCTTAGGATGGCTCCACATGGTGCATCCTAACGATAATTGAGATTACTGTGGATGGTTCCATTTAAAAACCATAAGATGGCTTTGGACCTCAATTCATGTGAACAGTTATGATACAATGGCCAGGATGACAATTGCTATTATAGCCTCAGCATTGCAATTGCCAGTTTCACACTCAAGCCTCTATCAGTGAACAGTGGATAAGTTCAACAAAACAGACTTCATGTAAAAACTGTAATGAATTTTCCTGGTTACACAACTGCACTCTTAGACCATGTAGTATTAGCACATTTATAAAAGGGACTTATTTATAATCATACTATACGTTGTCACCCAGATGAGGATGGGTTAGATGTTTCCTCTCAAGGTTTCTTCCTCATATCATCTCCTTACCACCATCACCTCTGGCTTGCTCCATCTCCTTACCACCATCACCTCTGGCTATACAAATTCATAGATTTAAAATCTATATTCTGAATTAATATATTTCTGTAAAGCTGCTTTGGGACAATGTCCACTGTTAAAAGCACTATACAAATTAAACTGAATTGAATTGAATTGAATTGAATGCCTACTGGTGACTTCATAGTACAACAACTGGTGACTTGCAGCGATAAAATCACTGTATTTGTGAGTGTACCTTAAGTGTAAATGGTGTGTGTGTGTGTGTGTGTGTGTGTTACTGTCTGTCTTCATAGGTGTAGCAATGTATATAACACTTATGTACTTATCTGCAATATTTTATACAGTTGCCAGACACATGCTGTTTAGAGAAACAAATATGACATTATTGAGTCTCTTTGGGAATAACATTACTTCAACTCATTTAAATATCAACCAGCAAATAGTGCTTTAAACAGCCAGAAAGTTTTCCCTTTTTCTTTCTTTCTTTATTTCCTGCATGAATCTGTCTGGCACATTGAGATGACTCACTTGTTTCCCCAAGTGACTGAGTTCATCTTCTCTCTGATGCACTTCTTCTCAAGACAGAGGATAAACATAAGCACTTTGCTAGCATCACTCTGTTAGGTGAGAGCACCTCAAGTGCCAGTGACACCTCTCTGTAACTACAGGATTCCAAACCAGGAGTGTCTCTCGACTCACTCGAGGCAAAGATCAGGCTATCACAGGAATCAGTGTTCACACCTTTGTCTATTAAGAGCAAAGACAACTTAGCATTCTGCGCTACTTCCTGCTAATATGGTGCTCATGACAGCGCCCAGAGAATTAAACGCGTCAGACGAGGCCACTATATAGACGGTGGCCACGGACACTTGAGTTTTCAAGCCTTGAGTAACAGAACGCAGTTCCGAGGCAGCTTTTCTCTCAGAGGATGAGAAGGTGAGGTGTGAGTTAGCTAGGAACACATGAGAATTATGCAGCCACTGTGAAAGGTGTAAGAGTTTTAATGAGGTTTTCTTTTGCGCCCTTTCACGTGTGAACTAATCTCTGGCGGCGTACGGATATGTGGGTGTATGGACCGAGAGAGAGCTAACGTCTGAGACAGCGTTCTCTGGTTCACCTGTGATGTTAGCACATTGGCTAACAGCTAGTGTTTTTTTTACTTCCTTTCAACACTTTTAAATAACTTCGCACTTAGGTCGAGTCTGCCACTTTGTGCTGCGCTTTTCTGCACTGATAAATTTTGCTAATTAGGTTTCAGTGGAAATGTTGGTTAACCATCACTGACAACTTGTAGCTACATTCTTTTCCCTTCTCAACTCTTGTCTTTTGAATTTAATTATAACAGTATGTGCCAACAAGCACAACGTTAAGAAATATTTGCTAGGTTTTCATAATGTTTATAGATTAAATTAGAACTTGTGAGCCATCAGCAATGATAGCTCAATTTCACATAGCCACAGGCAATGTGTTTGGGGGAAATGCTTGTCAGAGGTGCACATGTGCCACCAGGCCCAAAGCATAAAGCCCTGGACTGGGCAACGTGTGCCGAGCAGATGTCGCTGATGTGTCTCACCAAACACGTCTCTGTGTGTGTGGGCCAGCGAGTGTGCCATAGGGAAAATAAGAGAGAGAAAGAAAGATGGTTAGATACTCTGCAGTACCTCAGCCAGCAGATGTGTGTGAGCCACAAGACAAACATAACCACAGTCATTTATCTGTCAGGATCCAGACTGGAAAACAACAAAGCCTGTCACTCTGTCGTTCTCTCTCTCTCTCTCTCTCTCTCTCTCTCGCTCTCTCTCTCTCTCTCTCTGAGTCACATCTTTTTTCCAGCTCCAGCAACTGCACATATGCACATCACCCACTCTAGCAAATCTATCATTTTGAGTAAAATGCTTCTTCAGATCTTAGTGTCAGGAAAATAACAGCTTTTTTTCTCTTCCATTCGAACATTTCATGGAATATCTATAGAACACATGCACTTCATTGGTCTCAATGTTGCACAGCTGCCTTTATTCTTCAAGACCAGCAAATCAACTTAATCTGAAGTAACACTCTGACATAGACCAGTAGTATTCAAGGAAATTTTTTTTTTTTTTTTTTTACAAAATGGTGACAGCAGTTACCTTTTACTGCTTAAACATTAACATTTAAGCAGTTTATAAATAAGACAGTTTGATTGGTTATAATCAATGGATATTAAAAAATCTACACACCCAGGATTTTGTGATGAAAAAAAATAAACCAAATTAAAAGTAATTTCTTTCCACCCTCAATGTGAAATTACAACATAAAAAATAAGTGGAAAACAATCAGTAACATTTTTAGGGGGGAAAAGGGAAAAATAAGTGTGCACACCCTAATACTTTCTAACTAATACTTTCTTGAAGCACTTTTTGATATATTACACAACTCTGTATTTTTGGGTAAGAATCTTTCAGTGTGGCACATCTTGATCTGGCAATATTTTCCCACTATATCTTGCAAAAACATTCTAGATCCATCAAATTACAAGGGTATCTCCTGTACACAGCCCACTTCAGGTCACCCCACAGACTTTTATGTGGATTCAGGTCTGAGCTCTGGTTAGGCCATTCAAAAACATTGATCTTCTTTTGGTAAAGCCATTCCTTTGTTGATTTGGATGTATGCTTTGGATTATTGTCATGCTGACAAGTGAAATTCCTTTTCATTTTCAGTTTACTAGCAGCCACCTGAAGGTTTGGCATTGAAATTGAGTGGTATTTGTAGCCATTAATGGATTCCCTCCACCTTGATAAATGCCCCTGTTCTGGCTGAAGAAAAGCAGCCCTAAAGCCTGATGCTGCCACCACCGTGCTGCACCTTGGGTATGGTGTTCTTTTGGTTTTCAGCTTTTTTTTTTGCACCAAACATACCTTTTGGAATAATGGAATTATTATACCTTTTGGAATTGGTCTCATCGGATCATAACACATTTTGCCACATGGTTTGGGGTGATTTAGTTGAGCTTGGATATTTTTGTGAGAAAGGGCTTTTGTCTACCCACCCTACTCTATAGCCCAGACATGTGAATAATATGAGAAATTGTTGTCACATGCAGAGAGTAATCAATACTTGTCAGATACTCCTGCAGCTCCTTTATTGTTGTCGTAGGTCTCTTGGTTGTTTTTGTATTGTTCTTTTTTAAATTTTGAGGGGGCATCCTGTTCTTTGTGATGTCACTGTGGTGCTCCATTTTCTCCACTTGTTGATGATGGCCTTTATGGTGTTCTATGGTACATTTAATGTTTTGGAAATTATTTTATACCCCTCTACCTTTCAACAAGTGAGATACCATGAAGGCTTTGTAAGCTCATTGCAGACCATGATTTCAGCAGTCAGATGAAACCAAGAAGATAATGTGAATAAAGAATAAAGTGAAAAAGAATAAAGAATAAAGTGAGATAAGAAGAAGATGTGAAGAAAATCCTACAGAAGCAGCCGATCTTTATTTTAAACTGTAATTTTCTTCATCATCGACTTTTCTGGCATTAGTTTGCTAATTAGACCAGAGAGAGAAAACTAAAATGAAATATTTATCTGAGAAAACACCCCTCTTTCTGACCTAATGCCTCTAGCCCTAGTCTCTGGTCCAATGTGCTGCTTTCAGCTAAATAATTTACATAAATGCATGTGATAGTATGTAAGCCTCATTGGTTAGTAAACTGGAGTCACTGAACCACAGTCATTTTTATTAATTTATTTTTTATTTATATGTTTATCAGCTCTGCTACTTTTTTTTTTTTTCAAGTATTCGGCCTATATCCGCTAGTTGATGACCCCTAGCACAGGCATAATCCGAATGTCTAGTAACAGGCTGCATTATATAACACTGAACCAACAAATAACCAATTATTCGCTAAAATGTCACCCTGTCTTTCCGACTCTGCTGGGGTTATAAATAAAGCTCACTAGCATTCCACCGCATGTGTGTCAATATTATAAAGCAGGTCCATGTGGACTGTCTGGCAGAATAGGGTAAATGTCAGCATATGGCAAGGGACCTTCTGGATGAAGTCACATAGGTCTGTTCTCTACCAGACAAATCATGTCTGTCTGGCAAAGGACCTCTCTAATCCAGCAACCTTTCAACTTTCTGGAGTAACTCTTTTTTCCCCATTCTCATTCATTCAGTCAAATAATGTTCATATTAGCTTTCTCAATGGCTTGGTTTATAAACACAGCATGACTTTGACTACAAAGCATTACACATACGAGCACATTTCTGTTTGCCTCGTCTTCCTCTTTGTGTGAAATTGTATATAAATAAACGTGTTATGTTTGAGCCGTGGCATCCGTCTTGCTAAGAGAGTTTGAAGTGAAAAGGCTTTCATCCTGGATGAGATGGAAAACCTCTGCGGCAGTTGTGTTGGTTGAACTTGAGCGTGTTTGCTTGAGAGGGGAAGCATTTGAGTGACGAAAAGGGCCTAGTGAACAACCTCAAGGACAGGCATCAGTATAGATTAAAAGACAGAGAGCAAAAACAAAATGGAGTGAATGATCCTTTTCTCTATTCCTCAACTTAGCCTCAGTTCCTCATTCTTTCCCAGCACTTAGACACGTTATAAATATACTTCACTCATCCGTTACCTATGGGTTCTTGCTCTCGGTAGAGCGCACTACAGGGACACACTATTCATTAGGCCTCATGGCAGCTCATAAAACCCCAGATCCCCAGCTTGGGCGGGCTAACGCATGTTTGAGTGTGCTCCATCTACACTACAATGGTGTAGGGACTCTGTGGTAATGCGAGAACACAAGATGTCATCATCCATGTGCTATGAGGAAGGGAGAAACAGTGCAACTGAGGATTCACATCTGTGGTACCATCATGACGAGGTTTACACTCAATGACCACTTTATTAGGAACACCCATACACCTGCTCATTCATGCAATTGACCAATCAGCCAATTATGTTGCAGCAGTGTTATACATAAATCATGCAGATACTCAGAGACTCAGTTTATGTTCACATCAAACATTACAATGGGGAGAAATCTGATCTCAGTGACTTTGACCGTGGCATGGTTGTTGGTGCCAGATGGGCTGTTTTAAGTATTTCAGAAATCTCTCGGGATTTTCATGCACAACAGTCTCTTTACCCAGGACGGCATCCAGTGAGTGGTTGTTCAGTGGATGGAAATGCCTTGTTGATGAGATAGGTCAGAGGAGAATGGCCAGACTGGTTTGAGCTGACAGGATGTCTACAGTAACTCAAATAACCACTCTGTACATCCATAGTGAGCAGAAAAGTACAGAATATACAATTTGCCAAACCCTGACGAAAATGGGCTAAAACAGAATAAAACCACATCAGGATCCACTTCTGTCAGACAAGAACAGGAATCACCCAAACTTGACATTTGAGGATTTGAAATAGACCAGGCAATTTAAAAAATTGTTTTTCCACAATCTCCATGACTGTTTTTCCGCAATATGCATTGAAAGTAGCCGAGTCACTGTCATGGTAAGTAGCCGAGTCAAACAGTATTCATCGAGATGAGTCATTTGTACCTGCAGTCACTGCCACTTAAAAATAATAAGTCACCAACACTGAGAACAATCCACCATTTTGTATCAAGAACTGTAGAGTCACTGCGTCCCATTTAACCACTCCAGATTTTGGAAAGCATCTTTGCTCCCTTAACAAAAGGTACCCATACTCAACACATCACTGAAACGCCCACTCACCGTAACTAACTTTTGTTTTGACATGGCAGCCTTGATGAATAGGTTCCAAGCTCTTAAAGCAAGAGTGAAGTGCTCTGGTCTCATTCAGTGCACTCTTAGAAGAGTCAGCCTCTCACAACAAATGGCAAATCAAGAATGGCAGGTCATGATCCAAGTGACAGAGGGGTGAACAGGTCTAAACTGGCAAGCATATGGAGCACGAAGTACCACAGGATGCACTGCTAAACATAGAAGTATAAAGACAATACACTCTCAGAGAAAAAGGGCACGAAACTTTACTTGTATTTCCTCATTTATAAGTCATTTTGCGTCTGCTAAATGAATAAATGTAAATGTAAATGAAACTGTAACTTTCTTTATTACTGGGTTGGTATCTCTAGTGTATACATTTTAGCTAGAAAGGTGCATTTGGTGCCTCGTGGGTACCTAACCTAAAACAGTTACTGTATGTAATTTAAGGTGAATAATAAATATCAAAGGTATAAAAGGTATATCCTTGGTGGAACTATCCCGGTGACAATAAAAGGTACAGTTTAGTACCATTTCTTATTGGAGAGTCCAAAGTTAACATGTTTAATGCTGGATTCGACTAAACTTGAAGTGGGAAGCCTGACCTCGGGATTGCGTTATTATCAAACCCGCTGTGTTCAAGGAGTACACTAACTTTAGTGATCATGAGGAATGATGTATTTACTTCTGAAAACAGTGAACTGCATGGGCAGTGTTATAGACCAACTAATATGCGTATGTTGATTGATCTAAAGTAAATATTATTATGAACTCATTTAGTGTAGTGAAGTGACATTTCATTTAGTGTTGGTTAGTGAACACACAAATCTCAGGTGAAATTTTATTCGGTCTTGTCTTGGTCCTGATCTACAAAGACTCAAAATATTTTTTCAACACCACTTCAGACCATACCATCATTTCCATGAACAACTATTTGCTTCCATTGTAATGTTCCTTTTACAATACAAAATATAAATGTCTGTCTCTGCATGTGAAGCTACATAGTGCCTAGCAATTCCAAGTGACTATGTTTAAAAATGCTTAATCTTCTTATGTTCAAAATAATTTTGAACAAGCATGTGTAATAACACAGCTATATTTGGTCACCAGAAGTTGTATGAGCCTATGTCCTATGTATGTCCTGTGTACTTATTTGTATAGAATAAAAATACCAAAGTTGATAGGTTATTGTAACTAATTCAAGAGAAATTCATGTTCGGTTAGAAACATACTACAGCCAGGTGTCATGATTCCCCCTTGAAGCAGCGTGCTCTAAGCGCGAATGCGCGAGCGCCTGCTTTTCCATTGTTGACCGTAGTGACATCTGGACACGTGTGTTTTGTTTATGTTTCTGTCATGTCTCCTCCCTGTTCTGTCATTGGCTGGGGTTTCACGTGGGTCTGTATTGCTCTCAGCTGCTAGCGGTTTAGACACTGATCATGTCCGCTTATATACCGCGCGCCTCCCAGCACACAATGCGGAGGATTATCATAGAGTTAGTTTAGTTCGTATAGTAGTCATAGTCACGTTCCAGGTTTAGGATTAGTTTAGTTCGTATAGTAGTCATAGTCATGTTCCATGTTTAGAGTTAGTTCGCACTGGATTATCCGCTTCCAGTTCCTCGTCATAGTTCGTTTCTCGTTTTGTTTATCGACCCTGTTTTCCGTGACCACGACCTAGATTCCAGCCTTGCCCCGTGTATGCCTGTTTGCCAATCGCCTGACCTCTTGCATGTTTGTGGATTACGTTTTGGATCACGTTTTGGATTTGTCTGCCTGTCTCTCTTTTAAATAAACAACTGTTCATACTGCACTTGCATCCATCCTATCTCTGCTCCATCACGATTCGTGACAGAATCTTACGCCGAAACATGGATGCAGCAGGAGAACGGAGCGAACGGAGGAAACGCAGAACCCGGAAGTCGATGCCAACCGTCCCCGCTATGGACTCAGTCCACTTCCCACAATGGACATTTATGGGGCTTCCTGATCCATTTGACGGATTTTTCGGTGCCTCTGAATATTTTCTGGTAGACTGTCAATTCTATTTTGCCAGCCTGTTAGACCCTAAGCCAGAGGAGAAGCAATGGCTCCGATTCATGTGGTACTGGTTCTTTGGACCGGCCCGTCAGTGGGTGCAGCTCCAACTGGATAAGCACTGTAGGAACCTGGACAGTGTAGAACAGTTTGTGGGGGAATTCATGATGCGGTTCGGGAGTCCGGAGGCGAGGGCCGAGCTAGAACAACTTCTCGGGGGGGTAAGTCTGGCAGGCAAACCTTCCCTGCCATTTACCCACTACTACAGGCAAACTCATGCAGAGCCCCAGCCGGAGGTTAACCTGGCGACCTCAGAGCTCAAACCTGAGACCCACGAGGTGGGCTCACCTGCCAAGCTCCAGCTAGAGGTCAACAAGGAGGCTCCAGCACCAGAGCTCAACCCTGAGGTCCAAGTCCAAGTCAAGTCTCAAGTCCCTGAAATCCAAGTCAAGTCTCAAGTCCCTGAAATCCAAGTCAAGTCTCAAGTCCCTGAAATTCAAGTCAAGTCTCAAGTCCCTGAAATCCAAGTCAAGTCTCAAGTCCCTAAGGTCCAAGTCCAAGTCAAGTCTCTAGTCTCTGAAATTCAAGTCAAGTCTCAAGTCCTTGAAATCCAAGTCCAAGTCAAGTCTCCAGTCTCTGAAGTCCAAGTCAAGTCTCATGTCCCTGAGGTCCAAGTCAAGTCTCTAGTCTCTGAAGTCCAAGTCAAGTCTCCAGTCCCTGAGGTCCAAGTCAAGTCTCCAGTCCCTGAGGTCCAAGTCAAGTCTCCAGTCTCTGAGGTCCAAGTCAAGTCTCAAGTTCCTGAGGTCACGTCCAAGCCTGCTGATCCAGTTGACCAAGCTCCGCTAATATCTAAGCCTAACGACCAAATTCTGCTCACGCCCAAGTCTACCGACCCGGTCGCCCAAGTTCTGTCCACTCCCAAGTCTACCGACCCGGTCGCCCAAGTTCTGTCCACGCCCAAGACTACCGACACGACCACCCAAGCTCTGCCAAAGCCAGAGTTTGCTGAAACAAACAACCAAGCTCTGCTCATGTTCCCGTCTGATGACCTGACCCACCAAGTTATGCTCACGCCAGAGTCAGAAGAACCGCTCGACCAAGTTCTGCTCACACCCGAGTCTGCTGACACGCACAGCCAAGTTCTGCTCACGCCCGAGTCTGCTGACACACACAGCCAAGTTCTGCTCACGCCCCAGTCTGCTGACACGCACAGCCAAGTTCTGTTCACGCCCCAGTCTGCTGACACGCTCAGCCAAGTTCTGCTCACGCCCGAGTCTACTGACATGGCCACCCAAGCTCCGCCCATGCCCAAGGTTCACCTGGTGACCTCAGAGCCTCAGCCTCCCTGGTCAGCTGTGGACGTCGCTCAGCCTCCCTGTTCAGCTGTGGTCGTCGCTCAGCCTCCCTGTTCAGCTGTGGTCATCGCTCAGCCTCCCTGTTCAGCTGTGGTCGTCGCTCAGCCTCCCTGTTCAGCTGTGGTCGTCGCTCAGCTTCCCTGTTCAGCTGAGGTCGTCGCTCAGTCTTCCTGTTCAGCTGAGGTCGTCGCTCAGTCTTCCTGTTCAGCTGTGGACGTCGCTCAGCCTTCCTGCTCCATGGCAAACATCGTTCCCCCCTTCTGCTTCGAGGAGAGCTACGCTCCTCTCCCTGGCCGCACGGAGACCCACGCTCCTCTCCCTGGCCGCACGGAGACCCACGCTCCTCTCCCTGGCCTTACAGGGGACTTTGCTCTGCCTTCCAGTTCAGCTGGGGACGTCGCTCCGCTTTCATGCTCTGATGAGGGCGGCGCCCTGCTTCCCTGCTCTGCTGAGTACAGTGCTCTGTTTCCCTGCTCCGCCGAGGACGTCGCTCTGCTTTCCTGCTCCGCCGAAGACGTCGCTCTGCTTTCCTGCTCCGCCGAGGACGTCGCTCTACCTTCATGCTCCACCGAGGACTTCGCTCAGCCTGTCTGCTCGGCTGTGGTTGTCACTCTGCCTCCCTGTTCAGCCAGGGACGTCGCTCTGCTTCCCTGCGCCGCCAAGAACACCATGCAGCTTCCTGGCTCTGCTTGGGACATTCAGCCCAGGGGGCCGGGACCGCCAATGAAATGGAATGACTCGGCACTCCGGGAGGAGTGCCTTTGGGGGGGTTTTTGTCATGATTCCCCCTTGAAGCAGCGTGCTCTAAGCGCGAATGCGCGAGCGCCTGCTTTTCCATTGTTGACCGTAGTGACATCTGGACACGTGTGTTTTGTTTATGTTTCTGTCATGTCTCCTCCCTGTTCTGTCATTGGCTGGGATTTCACGTGGGTCTGTATTGCTCTCAGCTGCTAGCGGTTTAGACGCTGATCATGTCCGCTTATATACCGCGCGCCTCCCAGCACACAACGCGGAAGATTATCATATAGTTAATTTAGTTCGTATAGTAGTCATAGTCACGTTCCAGGTTTAGAATTAGTTTAGTTCATATAGTAGTCATAGTCACGTTCCATGTTTAGAGTTAGTTCGCGCTGGATTATCCGCTTTCAGTTCCTCGTCATAGTTCGTTTCTCGTTTTGTTTATCGACACTGTTTTCCGTGACCACGACCTAGATTCCAGCCTTGCCCCGTGTATGCCTGTTTGCCAATCACCTGACCTCTTGCATGTTTGTGGATCACGTTTTGGATCACGTTTTGGATTTGTCTGCCTGTCTCTCTTTTAAATAAACAACTGTTCATACTGCACTTGCATCCGTCCTATCTCTGCTCCGTCATGATTCGTGACACCAGGAAATTAACACACCTGTGCGTCTGGTCTTGGCCATGTGTAATGTTATTCTTATCTTGGTCTTGCCCCACCGTCACTCAGTCTTGACTCAGACTCCATTAACTATGATCTTTGTCTTGAGTCTATCTCAGTCTCAAGGTAGTCTTGATCCCAACACTATTGTTGATAATGTGAGCGGCAATGTTGCGATGATGTCATATGCTGAACTCAGGGTTGAGGGCACTTGGCTAACTTTTCAAGTAGGAATTCCAAATTAGGGGAAATTTTCTGTGGTTTTTCCTATTTTAGAGGATGGGAATTCCAAGTTACAAGTTTCAGTCAAATGCAGCATAGATCCTCTAATGGTTTTGTTTAATTCAAATCAGTTCAAACTTATTCGTATAGCACTTTTAATACAAGCTCATTTTCAGAAATGTGGATGTTGATTCCTAATAAGTAAGCCAGAAGTAACGTAAAGAAAAACTCCCTGACATAAAACATAATACTATCCTCTTCTAACACCTGATAGATTACTATAGAGGGGTTTTCACCTTCTGCAGCTTCAGAAGGACTTTTGTCCAAAATGTCCTGTTTCTCCCCAAACTTTGTGCACTTCACTTAATTTTTACTTTATCTATTATATAAGTTTGTTTTCAAACGTTCATTCATTGGAGATCTTGACAGCTCCCATCCGTTATCTCCATCTGTTTTCACTCAGTTGTGTACTTTTGAACTGAAACACCACCCCAATAATCCTCTGAAATGTCACCCATACACACACATATTCTAACCTTTTACGCATTCATTACCAGGATGGATAGCAGGGCCTTAATGGCTCTACCTAATCTAGTAGGTAAGCATATACAAACATACACACATGCACATACACACTCAGAGACAGTGACTGTGCTGTGTGATATACACAGCACCTCACCATACTCACTCTGCTGGGATTAACTTGTCAGACACACAGTGTGTGGGGAAACTTGCAGGCTGTGATGTTTCGGCTCAGTGGTCCAGACCTTCGTTAGCTACCAGCTCAGTCCCTCCTCCGGGACAAAATCAGCTTGTTTCCAAAATCCCATCATTTTAGTGGGCTGCCAGACACTCTACACTTTTTTTTCTGCTTTCAAGTAAACATTTGGCAGCGACACCAAGCGGAAAAGACACGTCTCCATCAGGAAGCTAAAAGCAAGAACTGATTGCAGATATATATGTCAGCTAAAGCAAAGCAACTGAGCAGGTTTCAATTAATCCTACATGCTGGATAAAATAAAATAAAAATAAAATACTGCTTATGCACACCCATGACATGACTGATGAAAGACTGCAGAAGCAGAACTATCTAAACAACCTGACAAACCTCGAACAAGTCGCAGAAGCGAATCTGACACCCGGCTCTGATACAGGGCTAGCAGGTACGGCCGAAGACAATCAGTCAGCAAACACAAGCTGTTCGGCACAGATGTTGTTGATGGGTGACAGTTGTTATGCCCCGTCATGCTCGTGTGGTGTGGAAACAGCCAAAGCCCCTCTCTAGCTGCCTCACAGGAATAGGATGCGCTTAAAATCAAAGAGTGCTCACATCTGTAGATCCTCTGGATTGTCAGAGAAACACAGTACAAGCCTTGACCAAGTATTTGGTCACAAGTGCAATAAAAAAAAGGAATGGAGCCATACCATATGCTGAATAACTGAACCTATATGCCTTTCACCTCAGCTGTGAAAACAAACAGCCGATCCTGTTTCTTTACAGTACAGCCTCTCAGAACTTAGACTGTGTGTATTTGATCCTGTCTGAGAGACAGAGTGCACACACACACAAAGAGAGAGAGAGAGAGAGAGAGAGAGAGAGAGAATATCCAGATATCTGGAGCATCTAGTATGAATAATATGGCGTGTGAGATTACATGTAAGCTCCAGTGTATGTGTATTTCTCTGAGTACAAGAAGGAAAGCAAGTGTGTGCGTGGGACCTGACGCATGACAGAGTGTGTTGTTGCTGTCTGAGCCCTCTGCAGCTGCACACTACACTTATCCTTAACCATGAAGTGTGTGTGTGTGTGTGTGTGTGTGTGTGTGTATTCATTTTCACCAGGTCCTAGTTAAAAGGAGAGGGTTCAGAAAGAAGGCAGTCATTGTGTCAAAACAGCAGCATGTAGTCTCTAAAACAGCAGATCACAGCTTTAGATCTGAAGTGCGTGTTCAATGCTAAAGCACCTGGACTGTGTCACACCAGCACAGTGTGAGCCAATGCAGTTTACAATATGGCTATTGTACAGAGCAGGTCTGGCCTTTGTGTTTGAGCCATGGATATGTATAGAGTCAGTCCAGTTAATCAGCAGAATGAGGGAGAGAGAGAGAGAGAGAGAGAGAGAGAAGGAAAGACAATATTCACCAGGGAATGAGGGAAGGACAAAAGAACTCATATTTATAGCATGGTAATGTAGATATGTACAGAATAGACCAATGTCAGAACACTCCACTGTCCTACATGCACTCTGTTTACACTACTGGTGCCTTTTATACATATATGCAAGTATAATCAATGTGTTATTTAACTTTTTATTCCATTAGACCCACATATTAGCATTTACATTTGTAGTTAATTGGGTTCCGTGATCATACTAAAAGATCACACAAAGGAATACAACAGGAATACATCAGTATAGCATGTTTGGCAGCCTGGGAAAACCCTTCGCATGGTGACACTGAGAGCACTATACTTTCATCTGTGATTTAATCTACTCTTGTGAAGCTATATTTTGTTCTCATACAATTTGAGCCTGCTCGTGCTGGGATTTGCCTTGCTCACACTCGAAAATGTGTGTGCACCCTCAAAATCATGCTGCTCGCATGCAGATGTGCTCTTCTTACATTTGATAAGCGTATATACACCCTCAAATTCACCCTGCTCCCTCTCAAACCTTTCAGTACTTTTGTCACAAATCCGTATTTGCTCTCTCAGATTTCCAGTAAAATAACTGTCAAGTCGCTATGGGCTTTGGGCAGTGAAATTGTTCCTACTCCCATACATTATCATTAGTTGGGAAATTGAACCATCATCCAGCACCAGCCCTGAAGGTGAAGAAAGCTGATAATGCAGTCTCAATGTCAGTGACCTCAAATAAGTTTAGCAATTAGTTTGGCCTTATTAAAGTGGATTTTTCAACAATAATTCATCTACATCTACATTTATACACAAATACAACATTACTGCCATTTTTATAGAGGTTTAATAATAGAGATTTGACAGTGGGAAATGAGTTCTCATTTTGATTATCAGCTTCATCCATATCAGTCTCTTTCTCATCACCTGACGTAAAAGTCACTCAACATCTCTGTCGATGATTAATGCAATCAGTTCTGTTGGCCAAATTTCTTGTAATTAATGTCTTTTTATTACATGTTAAGAACATTTTAAAACATTGTCCACTGTCATCTGTACAGAGTGCATTATTGCTCTTCTAAGTGTTGATGATGATGCGACGGCAGCCATAAGAACCAATTAATGTACTATGGTTAATGTCACAGAGATCACACTATTCCCCCATTCTGACGTGTGATTTGAACCCCACTTGAAGCTCTTGAACTGTATCTGCATGATTTTTTGCATTGTGATGCTGATTAGATAACTGCATGAATGTGTAGGTGTTCCTAATATATTGGACAGTGAGTGTATGCGTTTACAATGGATAATAATGTCAACATTTTCCTGTAGCAACTTCTTATAACCCTAAGAAACTCACTTATAATGGAAGGGAAGTACGTGTTTATGTAAAGCACTGATTTTTTTTGTAAAGTTCTTCAGCCAAACATTTTTGAAAATTATACTCAATATTTTCTGAAATTAATCTTTTCATGAAAAGCACTACTTGCAATTTTGTAATTACAATGTCTCTAATGTTGGAAAGTTGACTAAAAGTAAGACATTTTCTTCTCTCTGATCCAAAGACTGTTACTGTTTGAGGTTCATTTTTAATACACATATATAGAGGAGTAATTTAATAATTTCATAAACTGACTGGCCAAGTGAGTTTTGAATAAGTAAGTTTTAAATAAGTGAGTTATTTTCTTAGTACATTTAGACTAGGTCATATTATAACAACATATGGGCAACACACACCCCTTCTCAACAAATTATCTGGTCAAGAATTAGGCTTCCTATCAGAGCGTGCAAATTGTGGTCCAGAATCTTCCCACTTCCCATGAGCTTTTGTGCTGTGGTTTCAAGACCCAGTCAAGATCGTGTTTCCCGGAAATGAAAAGGTGCATAACAGATGTGCATGATGGTGGATTACTGGGCTTACAAAAATACTGAGCCCTGATGAGTTTAACATGCGAGGGGGTGTTAAAAGTATTAAATCGTAATTCGTTTTGGAGAGAGTGTGTTAAATTAGCATTTAAATCAGCGGTATTGCAGGGCTGAAGCTGCACAATAAAACTAGTCAATATATTTGGGTGCGTATGTTTAGCCTTACATCTGTATAATGTGTGTGTGCAAATCTGCATTTGCAGAAGGTACTCATGGATATGTACTGAAGATCATATTTGAGAATTATGAGCTGTGCGTGTGTGTGTATGTGTCTGCGTGTGTGACGAGGTACTGATGGCAGGTTGGAAGCAGCCGGAGTTCTCCTCAAGAAAACCTCCCGCTGTGCAGCCATGATGGTCGTCTTCTCACATGTAATCACTCCACCATAATTAGCTACTAATTGCACCCTGTGATAAAACAATATGCTTCAAATGCTTTCCATTACACGCAGACTTTAGGGGGAAAACAGTTAACTACATGCTTTTTAGACAAATTTGCATCATTTTTTCTTTTGTCTTTAAACTCACTTTTGCATCACATTGAATTCGATCTGCCACAGTGTGTATGGGGTTAAAGTTAAGAATGTTAGCTCTCATTTGATACCATTTGCCTCTACATCAGGTGAAGGATATAGAAATCCAAGAATTAACAATCCTTTCAAGAAACTAAGTAAGTTAGTCAATTAGTAGTTCTATTTCTTGGCCAAGTGTGTGTGTGTTTCCATCACACTCAGCAGATTTGACATGTGAAGAGGAAAGGACTGTTAATGGCAGTAAAACAGACCACTATTAGGCTGAAAATGGGAAATAAGGCAAAAAGTTGTGTCAGAATTATTTGGCATTTTTAAGAAGCAAGACTGCACAGAGTGAAGACTTTCAACCATCAAGCAAAATGGATGAAAACTACAATAAAATCAACAGCACACAAGGATAATTTAAGGACGTTCCACAGTAAAACCAGACATCTATTCAAAAAACAGCTAACCGCTAAGGTTAAAAAAGCGTTAAAAAAGTGCAGACCATTTACCAAATAACCAACCAACTAAAAACAACTGACCAACCAAAAACCAATTCAAGCAAATAACTAACCAACCCACCAACAAAATAATCAACCAAAAATCAATCAACCCACAAACAGATAAAGGCAATGAAAAAGTGGACAGTTTTAGAAGGGAGATGATTGATACAGTATCTCACAAAAGTGAGTAAACCCGTCACATTTTTGATCATATCTTTTAATGTGACACCACTGAAGAAATGACACTTTGCTACAATTTTTTTCAGATCCTCAGAGAGTTCTTTGCCATAAGGTGCCATGTTGAACTTCCAGTGACCAGAATGAGCAAGTGTTAGAGCAATGACACCAAATTTAACACACCTGCTCCCTATTCACACCTGAGACCTTATAACACTAACAAGTCACATGACACCGGGGAGCGAAAATGGCTAATTGGGCCCAATTTGGACATTTTCACTTAGGGGTGTACTCACTTTTGTTGCCAGCCATTTAGACATTAATGGCTGTGCGTTGAGTTATTTTGAGGGGACAGCAAATTTACACTGTTACACAAGCTGTACACTCACTACTTTACATTGTAGCAAAGTGTCATTTCTTCAGTGTTGTCACGTTAAAAGAAATAATCAAATGTTATATAAAAATGTGAGGGGTGTACTCACTTTTGTGAGATACTGTATTTTTAAGTAGGGGTATGGCATCGCTCAAATCCAACCATGGAATATAATCCAGGGCTGTCAAGAATGTGCCTGTCACGATTCCCCTTCGAGCTAGTGCTGCAGTGTTGCAACATGCTCGGAAAACCGAAGCGCAAGCTTATTGCACGAGTCTGTAGCGTGAGCCCGGTGCGCAAGCTCTTAGCGAACGCATGGTTTTCAATGTTCAGTGACATTACTTTGTTTACTTTGGACATATGCTTTTATTATGGTTATGTTCTGTCTCCGCCCCTGTTTTGTCATTGGTTGTTTCCCAAATGTGTCATCATTGTTTTCAGCTGTCCTGTGTTTCACCCATGATTACGTTTGTCATTTATACCCCTCGTGTCTCTTAGCACATCGCGTAGTATTGAGTTATTCTCCTTACCCAGCGGTTGTTCCTTGTTTTCATTTTGATTCATGTTCATTGTATTTGTTCCTCGTTTCTCGTTCGGATTCTAGCCTAGCTCAGTTTATGCCTGTTTGTAGATCCCCTGACCTATTGCCTGTTTTGACCACGCTTCTGTATCATGATTTGGATCTGTCTGCTAATCGCTCGTAAATAAATGTCTTTCACTGCACTTGCATCTGTCCAAACCTCCACTGCGTAAATTACGTGATAGGGCCCGATAATGTTTCTAATGGGGCACATCAACTAAATTTAGAATCCATATTCTAAATAACAATTGTTTATGGACCATAATTGAATGAAAGATTTGAAAAAAAAAACAAAAAAACAAACAAACAAACAAAAAAAACTGCTAGACTTTGTTTTACACTAGGGGGCAAAATAGTTTGATAAACTCAGGACCATAAACCCTGCCAGTGACAAAAAGTGCTAATGATATGTAATTTCCTTCCTTAGCAATCTAATCATTTGAAATATAATCCCAATTAAGCCCATTTCCCAATTAAATACATTTCAGTTCCAGGCTGTTCAACGGAGTTGAATTCCTATACATTATATTGTATGTTAAACCATAATTTGTGTGTGTGGGGGGTGGGGGGGTTGGTAATGAACTGCAGTATGTTTATTTGTTTTGTAGGTGTAGGTGTTCATCTTTAGGTGTGCATTCAGACTGTACCTTTCAGAGAAATGTCAGTAAATGAACACATTTAAGATGAGTTGTTGATGTGTTATTGGCTTAGTAAACTGATTTATTTGCTCTGGCTCACTTGATATTGGAATAAGTGTACTGTGGGGTGTTACTTCAAATCAGTTTGACACCTCTGTGTGCTCCTAATTTCTCACACTGGCTTGGCTTAAGCCACATTTAACATTCTGTCCCTGCATAAGTCAGGCAGAGACATAGTAAAGAAAGATAGCATTGTCAAGCATTGATTTGTGCCAGATCTGACAGGCTTTTTGTGCCACATTCATGTAACTTTAGTGCTGTTCAGTAGCCCCATTATGTCTATTCAGCTGAAAGGACAGGGACGAACAGCAGACATAGTGGGAGTGTCAGTGGATGAAGAAAGATGAAGAAGATTCAAATGATGGGCAAGAGCAAACGTGTGAGGAAGAAAAGGCAGAACGGCAAGGACTGTCTCTGAACACAAGGTAAAGCTGTCTCTGAACACTACAGCATAGGCAGCTAGCAATTCTATTTTTTTTTTGTTGCTAACTTAGCCACAGAACATAATTTTTGCTACATTTTCAGAGCTTCTGAACTGCTGATTGAAAGCCTTTATCAGCCAAAACCGCAACTCTTTAAAAGTTAGCAGTTTGACTGGGCATTTAAAGAGACCATCAGTTAACATATGATTAAAATTGATGTCATATCCTGTTAGTCTGAGGCCTTTCTCTCACTAATAAAGAGGAAAAATCTGAAGCATTAGGCTCCAGTGTCTTGACTAATATGTAAAATATGTGATGGTTGCTCTTAACAGTATCATTTTAGTTTGGTTTAGGTTTCTACTTTGACATATTGAGAAACTATTTGTTGCATTTGGAGAGCAAATGGTTCCGCTCTCCAATTCAAAGAAGCAACATCATGGCTAAGTGGTGATCATCCTGAACAATAAATATCAAATAAAACAGCACAGCCAAATCCACATGGCATCATTCTGGAAGTGCAAAAGTCATTTAGAGTGCCAGAGAAAATAAAAAATATTCCAGTGAACCTCCCTTCTATGACCCTTTATATCTCTGTCTGTCTCATCTATGGCTATATGTTCAGTATCACTCTGATATATTAAAAAAATTGGATATGTTTCTGTGAGAACATAATTCCTTTGAGTGCATAGTCTCTATATGCTTGTGCAACTGGTATATCCAACAATACCTTGAGATGTTCCAAGCTTCCAAAGCAACAGTTCAGAAAAAGCTTCCCTTTTACATGTACCATGTAATTCTCATGCATCACAGTGATGCAGCATGCTTTGAAGGTCAAAAGTCTGCACTTTTTCTTTAAAAGGTAGATCTAGACCACGCTTAATGCATCAGCACACGGTCATCTGTTGTGGGTTACAGGCTCTGAAGTGTCCAAAATTATTTATGAGTGCCGACTTGTGTGCAAATTCTGGAAAATTGGACATCACTTGGGGAATTCATCTTTTTTTCCCCTAAATTGCAGAAAACATGCAGGATTTAATTAGAGCTGTTTAAGAGCCAAGAGTGTCTCTCTCTCACACATGCACACACTTGCTCATCTGTCTCAGTTTAGATGCAAATCATCCATGTTTACTTAACTACTGACATGTATAGTGCAGGGTGAAAACAAGAAGGAAAGAGAGAGAGAGAGAGAGAGAGAAGACGGCAAGGTCAAAATGTTAATTGAGTGCATTAGAAGTGGAGCAAACAGGAGGATGCCAGGATTTACAAGATTCACAATAAATCGATTAAAAAGCATCCTTTTTCTGAGAGCAACCGTGTATGTGAGTGATTGTGTGTGTGTGTGTGTGTGTCTTCGACTCCTTTGTGCCTTATTCCAAAGAAGTCACCTCCTCACAGCAAAATAAATAAAAAAAAATAAAACAAATTTAAAAAATGACACTCCTTATCAGAAAACATCATACATCCATGTGTGATGTGTAGCTAATACCATCAGGATCATGTCACCCCATTTCTGTCATAAGATAAATTTTGGCTACCTTGGGCTTTGCCCTCGCCACACTGCTCTTCTACTGCTTCTCCCCTTCCATTTTCCTGTTTTTTGGTTAATCTCATATACAGCTGAGTAAGATTTAAATAAGCTAAAAACAGTCTTGTAGAACTCAAAACAGATTTTGAAACTAACCTGAGCTCAAGATGAAACTGGGCATCAATGAGGTATGAGACAGCAACACTTATGATGCACCACCACACTGGCCCAAGTTAGGCAATTGAGAAGTCAGATTGTGGAAAATGGAGAGTAATATACATCAAAACAGATTTAATTAAAAATATGATGAGAAAAAACTCTAGGAATGGGGGTTTGATTATGACTTCTTCCCTGTGTGCCTGGAGTTTGGATGTTCTCCCTGTGCTTCAGGGTTTCCTCTGGGTACTCTGGTGTCCTCTCTCAGTCCAAAGACATGCACTGTAGGCTGATTGACATTTCTAAATTGTCTGTAGTGTGTGAATGGGTCCAGATGGTGTTTTTCCATCTGGTCTTGAACTGTTGAGTTTTAGTGAGCCTGTACCCAGATTCCTTTTTCTGGTTGACATAAATGGAACCTCACCCGGTCTTCTGCTGTTGTAGCCCATCTGTCTCAATGTTTGGCATGTTGTACGTTCTGACATGCTCTTACATTTCTGCTCACCACGGTTGTAACGGGTGGTTATTTAAGTTAACATAGACTTCCTGACAAAGTGGATCGAGCCACTTTTGCCAAGGCATTTGCACCTGCAAAACGAGAGCTCACTGGATGTTTATGTTTTTCACACCATCCTGTGTAAACTCTAAACAGTTGTGTGTGAAAATCCCAGGAGATAAGCAGTTTCTGATATACTCAAACATCACCACAGATGTGGGAGGACACTTCTTCTCGAGCTAAGCACACTTCTCAATATACTCATAAGCAAGAACAACACAAAGTGGATTTTTCCTGCTAAAATGTAAGGGTGCTCCAACCCCAAATCAAACACACACTTCAAGTACTCCATCTATAAAAGTGTGTGTGTGTATTTTATTTGAACATCCTCCCCCATACTGATGCTTCAATAGCATGACAATGCATGTCAGTGTCATCCAGCTCGGCCCTCACCTGGTGCCATCCATAAATAACATCACACAGGTTAACTAGCACAGATCACAGTATGACTCTTGACAACATTTAGATTCTCTAGCTGTGCTCTGTGTTTCTGTAAGAGTGAATGGTTGTGGACGTTTTTTATAGGAAGCTCAATACACTTTGCATGGACGTAACACTAACTTTTGAATGTGTGCATGCACAGAGCTGATACTGATGTCCGTGCAAACATGTTCACACTTTCTCCTGGCATGATAGGAAGCATCCAGCATTTGTGTAATACATATTTAACTCTGTAGAAATTCTGGGGAGTACTGATCTCCTCAATAATGAATATGCGATTAATGACTAATAAAACCCACCATTTCAAAATCTTTGTGTGCATCCTAGCCTATTCCCATGACAGTGTAGGTTTGGAATAATTGGACCCTTTAATGAGAATCAGCTAGATTCTAAATGAACTAAACAGTGCAATACCTTGCATAATTATAATTGAATGAATGAATAATAACTATCACATTCATCTTCAGTAACTTCTTCAGCTATATCCTGGTCATGGTGGCTCCTGTTCTAGGAACTATATGCTTGTGGCAGGAACAGATCCTGGATGGGATGCAAGTTCTTCACAACACACACACATTTATGTACTCATTCATACCTAGGGACAATTTAGCAATCTACCTGCTGGCATTTTGGGAGGAAATACACAGGAACACAGGAACTCCAAACAGACAGTAACCCAAGCTCAGGCTCAAACCAGAGACCTTGGAGCTGATTATTTCTATAGGTTTATTTTATTTATTTATTTATTTATTTATTTATTTATTTATTATTATTATTATTATTATTATTATTATTATTATTATTATTATTATTTTTGCTGTATATTCAGGCAAATATGCTTTGGGAAAACTACTTGAAATGGTGAAATTGCAATTGCTGGTAAATTGTGGGTAAATGTGCATTGTGATGATGTCACATGGCCCAAATCTGTAGAAAATTAATTACTTAAACAGAGAACATGATAAAAGGACAAAGCATGGAGTTTGCAGAGAGCTATAGGTATCTTGGGAGAATTATTAATAAAGTCTACATGCGGAAACATTTTACAAAAAAAAAAAACAACCAGGAGATTCAGTGTTTTGTAACTTTAGCAGGGACCTGATTAGACTTTTTTTTTTATTTTATTTTTTTTAACAATTACATTAATACAATTCTTATTGAGTCTGTGTTAACATGGAAATCTGAAAGTCAAGAGCAGACATTATTTGAATGAAGTGATTGAGGTAGCTAGCAGGATTATCAGAGATCAGCAGTCCACAATTTCTGATATGTCTGAAGTCAGAATAAATCAGAAGGCAACACCAGTTATCCCCTAAATGAAGAATTCAAACTATTCCCTTCTGAAAGAAAGCATAGACTTCTCAGGGCCGGGAACAACAGATACAAGCATTCTTTTTTAATATGTGCAATACATATTTTTGCACTAAGATTTCTTCTACTGCATTTATACTATGGTGCTTTTATTGTATTTAGTATTGCTTCTATTTTGTCAACTCTGTGATATGTTTGCTGTTGTCAAACCATGCTGCAAATCTAATTTCCCATGTGGACAATAAAGAGCTGAATGGAACTCAAGAAAAACCTGGCAAACGTGGAGACAGGAACTGCACTCAGGTAATTTCAATAATCTGAATGGGCCAGCCAGAAAATAGAGTTAAGCTCCAACTTACAAGTCTGAATATGGAGAGCTTTTGAACTTGAGTTTCCAACTTAAGTTGCCAACTCTGAATACAGCCCATTACAGCCTAATGAATATGTATGCACGATGCTGGAAGCTTGCAGAAGTGGTGTTCAGAAGACAATGTGCTTTTATCTGAAGCTCTCATGTACATTACACAGATAAGCATAGCCAAGTTCACAGCTTACATCAGCATGGAATATGGTTGTAGGCTCCCGAATAGAAATTGGAAGAAATGCACAAAATATTAGGAAATAACACATCTAAGTTATTGATACAGCTTCTAGATAACCAACCAGATATAACAGTATCTGTTACAATAACATCCAATAAAAGCAATATGAAAAGCTGGAGAAATACCAGTGACTGACAGGCGAACAGTCAGAATGTTGAAGGGTAAAACCAAGGTTGTCTCATTAGTGCTAGAAGCTCCTGTGTCAGAGAAGATAAACTCCAATCTCAGTTTTGTGCAATCCCAGTTTGAGAACCACACGATCCTAACAACAGCAACATCACTGTGTCTCACACTCAAATAGGTCTGGTTTCAAGCCAGAGTGAAGATTGTGAGATACAAATGTGTGTTTGTTTAATTATATATTTATTATTATTATTATTATTATTATTTAATATAACCTTAGACCACAGCATTGTTGAATTCTCAAACCTGATTGGTTAGAAGGTGTTAATTAATTTTCTATAATGGCACAGCCTTGACAGTGCTGGCCTTAATTCAAATCACAGGTTTATATTAATGCCCATATTTTAATATATTTTCCTTTCAGTAATAATAGCTTATTCACAAGAATAACCACACAATCCAAGACTACTAAAAAAATAGGGGTGTAGCAAGAGTCCAAATTTTAGGGAGGTCCACATTGCAGAAATGAGACCCACTTTGATATATAATATAGTTAATAGTTAATATACCAATAGTTGATATACCACAATGCTGAATGTGCTGAACTCCAATTGCTAATTTCTGATCTCCATTATGTTATACTTCCATTCTTCTATAACTCCAGTTAGACCGTTTAATTTTATTGAGTTAAATATTCTGGTTTACAGTTATACCCCTCTCTTTCTTCTCTCACCGATTAGTGACAAAGTGTACATTGAGAATGCCATGTACCCCTAACTCAGGGCACACCAGCTAACATTACTGCAGCTAGCAAGCTGATTCGGTTTTATGAGTAGTTTGCATTTCATAAATCAGTAATTGCCTTCATAAACATTTACATTTATATCACATTTTTCTGTACACTTAAACATTTATATCATAGCTATGTTAGAAGCTTATAACAAGCTGTAGTATAAGTCTAGTAGTATAGTGTCTCATGAGATATAAAAATAATGGGTGATTAACACTCTAAGGTATTCTAAGGTATTTTTGAATGTTTTGCCATAGACTTATTTTTGCAGTACTGTACCACCTTATAAGTGTTCAACATCATTACTTTAAGCAAAATCTAATCATTTGGAATGTATTTATTAAACTTTTATATACTATATTATATTGATGAATCCAAAACCCACAAAAAGAAAAACATCACCTATGAAAAAATGACATTTGTTATTGAATACACGAGGAAAACACCTGAATAATTTTTTTCAGTAAAGTTTTTTGTCTTTTTTATGTAAATGTATGGCAAAGATATGCACAAAAGCATTGCTACTTCCTACAACCTTACAATAAGTAAATATTTTTGTATGCTTTTTAAATCAAGAAATCACCACTGCTTAGTATAAATTATCAATTTATTTAAAAGCTCAACTTCTACTCTTCTGTGTGGTTGTCTTTCCTCAACATTAAACATAACCATAAAATTAAATGAAACATTATGCCAACTTAATAATTAATCAAATTAAAAAAATAATAATGTTGTCAAATTGTGGTAGTAGAAGAGGAACAAAACACTTCAATAATCAATTTGGTGATGGTAGCATGGGGTAACATCACACCAATCTGTTGTTGATTATTTTCCTATAACAGCACGTCTTGTAGTGATTGAATGATGCACAGTATTTAAGAGATAAATCATACAATATAGTAATTTATGAGATGGAAAATGTTTCTCATTATTAGCCAACTGCTACAGAATGTAACTTGCCGAACAGCTGATTTGCAGGCCAGCTTACTTCATGCGTGACTTAATATCTCATCTAATTTAAACTAAGGCCGACATGCAATGTTCCAAGCTAACGAGAAAAAAAATCACCAGCTGTGTGTGTAAAAGAGCATTATCACTTCAAGATGATAGAAGGATAATTTCACTCTCTTCCTCTTCTCCTCTGCCGATCCCTAGAGTAAATCACTCATTACCAGAGATGTGCACCTCCTTTCCCTCATTCCCTTTTCCTCTCTGCACTCTATTGTTCATCACTCCGAACATTATAAAAAAAAAAACCTCTGTGCTTTTTTATTATGAGTCATATGCATGCAAGTGTCCCCTCCTCTCACAAACCAATTTTGATGCTAATGATAGACACACAAAGCCAAGCTCCATATCTCAAAAGGCAAAAGCAAACATCTGTTCACCCTATTAACACGCTAACAGGGCAAGTGCCCTCCTGAAGCTCCTAAAGCACTTACCGCCATGTAATTGAGCTGCTTATGAAGACACTGCCTGTACGGAAGGAAGCAAGCTCATCCCGGATATCATGTGATCTTTACTGCTAGGAAGTAAACAAGCTGGCTTGGCTATGGCACTGATCGCTGAGATGCATTTAAATCAGTCGTTGAAGATCTTATTATCTGAGATAATAAGATGGAGGATGGAGGCAAGATTAGAGAATTGAATTATTTGCTTTATCATGACTGTTTGCCTTGTCTCTTACACATTGGACTTGACTTTGTCATACACATTATCATTATGTAAAAACACTGACATTCCCAGCAGCTATTTAAATATCTGAGGAACAATTTTTAGCTATAAATCCTAGTGTCACTTCAAATTACATGGCTCTTCCTAAAATGCCCACCCCCCCCCCCCCCCCCCCTTCCTTCCTGTGTCTGTAGATGATTATCATCTTTAGGCAAACAATTAACAAAAAACCCCTATTGTGAATCCCCTATTGTGAGTCCACCTACTATAAAAGTATTTGTTTTAATATAATTTCCCAAGTCATTATTTATTACAATTAAGCTCAGACTTACAAATAAACCTCAATTAACGATAAAAATGGAATCTGTGTTCGTTTAAACAGCAGTTATTTATTAAGATTTGACCCCCAAAATGTTAATGGCTCTAAAAACTAACTCATCCTGACAGGTCCTGACTACTTATTGTTAGGATAAACACTTTGTTTAAACACTGTGAATAATTATAAAATGGGAAGTCATGATTTAATGCTAAAGGCATAGACACTGTGGAAATAAAATACTATTAAATCCATACATTGTGTTTGTCACTCAGTAAGTCTATAAAGCTGAAAGATCAGCTTTGATCTGTCTAAAAATTGATAGCTGGCAAAAGCTGAGACGGCTCTGCCACTTTGTGTTGGTTTCTGTTTGATCCCCTTCAATTCAATTATGTAGATTCGGTGGTTGTTAAAGAACATGGAGTTAATCGAGTGATCAAGTCAGACTGGCTCAAGAGTACATCTTCTCACACTCACATATTCAATGTTCATATTCTTGCAGGCACACATACCTAGCAGTTTCTGATCCGGGAAGTCAAGGGTCCATTTTAATTAGACGATTTTGGGTGCTGGCATGAGATGACCTTTACCTGAGGATGAGTTGGACCACTGTGCATGTATCTCATACAAACAGCATGCATAGATAGAGAGGGAGAGTCAGTACTTCCAGTGGTCAATGCTTTAGAGCCTCAAACACTGCTTCACACAGAATGCAGGCTTTTGGTCCTGCAGCAACAGATGCCTTTGAGCTACAACCACACAACCAGAGGAGCAAATTCAGGAGTACTCTTGGGAGAACCACATTGTCTATTACAGGGGAGTATGATATATTGTAAATGTGTAGCAGCCTGGGAAACACTTCACATGGTACAAGTTTAAAATTTTTTAGTTCTTAAAATGGATTCATATCACAAGTTTATATTAATGTGTTTGCTCTAATATATATATATATATATATATATATATATATATATATATATATATATATATATAGATAGATAGATAGATAGATAGATAGACAGATAGACAGATAGAACAATAGATAGTAACGGCTTATTCACAGAGACTTGGCAGATGCTGCATCAGTCGAACAATTTTATGCTGTTATTTAAGAAAGACAACCATAATTATTCATATTGTGAAGCTTTCTGTAAGGAGGTGTTTATTTACCAACATGGTTTTATGGAAGGAGTCTCCTGTGTTAGTACTGTAAGTTCTCCACCACAGGAAAGTCTTCAGGACACTGTGTTTGTTTTGTGCTGTAAGTGGTAATATGCAAGCTGTAATAATGTAATTTCCCACCTCTGCATGATCAACATCCAAAAATAAATCATGGATGTGTGCACGAAAGTTTTGTTTGCTCTGTCGGAGCATGTACAGCTCATAAAAAAGCTACTTTAACAATATATTTAAAGTTACAGGCTTGAGTGGATACTGGTACTTTTCTGCTGTAGTGGATTTCAAATATTCATGCACCATTTTGGACTAAAATTACAGCACAGCAACAACAGAAGACAATAGTGATAAGCTAACTGACATGAAGGATACCGCTAATGCTGATGATAACCTTCTCAAAACAGCAATTAGTATGGTGAACGTTACAGATTTAACCAAGTACTATGTTGGAATATTAAATGATCTCCGTAAAGCATGTACTGCTACTGTATAAATTAATTTAAAACTAGAGAAGACAGACTTTACACTGTTCACAGTGTGAGCAGCCATGCTGATTTGACATCACTCCATAAACAGGGATGGACCTGTCAGTTGAGAAGACTACACCAAGTTGATGAGTTGAATTTGCAAGCTGAGTGCATTTTCAGTGTTTTTTCCTGGTTATAGTGGGGAATTACAAGCATCATCTTCATCTCGAATGCTTCATAAGTTGTTCTTGTAGATGCTCCACAACATTAAATGTACAGGACAATGTGGCATTCATGAACAAAGTAAAATGGTAGTTGTTGTCTGAACTAAAACTCTTCGGGACATGCTGCTGAAAATAAGCAGGAAAATAATCAACTGGTAACACCCCTCCACACTGCATCAGAATCACAGAATTTTTTATATAAAAATGACCAAATATTTACAAATGATTCAAAACCAAAATATTTACCTCACTATTATAGGAGTGCTTAAAGTGGATAGATTACTCTAAATTGCCCCTAGCTGTATAAGTGTGTGGGAATGTTGCATTTAAACGTTTTATCATATATATGAGACAGGGTTGTGTTGGAAAAATTACAGTTAGGTAGCAAGGTTCTAGGCAACTTTAGGAAGACAATGTAATATACTGCTGTGTTTATTAAACTGACTCCTTACCCAACTGGCTCCTTATGTTAGGCTTAGTTCATTTCATTATCAACATCCAAACAAGCAGGAGTTAATGCTACAAAAAGGAGCAAGAAAGTAGGCACCAGAAAAAAAAAAACAACAACAACAAAAAAAAACCCCAGCCAAAACCAAGCAAATCAATGGGTATTTAAAGCTGCTTTGAGACAATGACCATTGTAAAAAGCGCTATACAAATAAAATTGAATTGAACTGAAAAGTATATATGCACGAGCTAATAGACAAAATAAGTTTACAAGCTATGGGTCGAGACCAATACAGGACCGGAGCACAGGTTGAGGAAAACTGGAAGATAACAGGAACTTTTCGTTACATGATATTTGGAGTGTTCTCGACCAGTGCTTCAGCTCATAATGTTCACATTGCTTAAAGCATTTTGTCTGTCTTGTGTTACAAAGCAGTAGAATGGTTCCATCGTGAAAGATTGTTAGGCCTGAGGTCAATCTTCTGTAAGTTCCTGGATTGAACAGAAACACGTGCAGGAGACATGGGATGGCTGGGAAAGTCTGGAAAAGACACGATTATCTTATCATAAAGTGTAGGCTTATAGTGGAGAGCTAGACGCAATCCAGGTGACCTCATCCTATGCCACAGATCTCTCTTACTCTTACATCATAAAGCATCTTAGAGTGGGTTGAACCAATTCCCTCTATACCAAGGTAGAAAATTTTGGATTAAAATTTTTTAATAGGCTTGGGTAGAAAATGTAAATTCTCCAACAAAGAGGTACACGAGATATGAGAGAGAGAAAGAGAGATTTAGTGTGGGAGTCTCAAGTTGTTTTCCAAACCACAATCCTCGAGTGAGACGCAGTCAAATAGAGGAGATTAGGTTAATTATTTTTCCCCTGTTTTCCTCAAAACTCTCTTATTGTTTTATTATGTGCTCTTTAACACTGCCCCAAATCCCTATTATAGTGTGATTGCCTCAGTTAAAAGGAATTTGCAGTGCCCTACCTCCCACAGAGAAGGAGTGCACATGCATGCGGCTTCAATAAAAAGCAGAATTATTGTGATGTTCTCACACTGACATTCACTTGAGTGTACAGGCATGCATGGCAATTACAAGTGTTAATGTGACTGCATTTGGATGTGTAATGGCACACTTCAGTCTTGCTCAAAAAGTATGAGTCTGTAATAAAACTACCACACACAATACATGAGATAGGTGGCTATCATTGAGGCTATTGTTTTGTGCAAATCTTCCATCTCATCAACAGTCATGGGAAAATGTCTTGTTTTACCAAAATAGCCAGTTTGTTTGACAGCACAATAACCACATTAAACTGGGTAAAAAAAAAATAGGTCACCAGATGCAAGATAATATGGGAAATCATATTTTATGCAGAGTTTCTTGCTCCATTATCATAATATGTCTATATATGTATATATACATATATTAGTCAGGAGACCAGGACACTATTTTAAAGATAATTTTGTAAAATCCAAATAAGCTTTACAGATCTTTATTGGAAAGGGTTTAAACAATGTTTTCATGCTTGTTCAATGAACCATAAACAATTATTGCACATGCACCTGTGGATCAGTCCTTAAGACACTAACAGTTTACAGGCGGTAGGCAATTAAGGTCACAGTTACAATAACTTAGGACACTCAATAGACCTTTCTACTTACTTTGAAAAACACCAGAAGAAAGATACCTGCTCACATGCGTGAACATGCCATAGGCCTGCTGCAGGGAGGCATGAGTACTACAGATGTGGCCAGAGCAATAAACTGTAATGTCTGTAATATAAGAAGCCTATGACTAAGCACCTAAGCACTGTAGTACTTAAAGCAGCTGGTGGCCAGACCAGATACTGTGTTACTTTTTTCATATTGACTCTCCCCCCCTTTGTTGTAGGACTCATTATTCCATTTCTGTTCATCAAATGTTTGTATGTTAATACAAATATTTACACATGTTAAGAAATTTGCTGGAAATAAAAGCAGTTGAACATGAGAGGACATTTATTTTTTTGATGAGTATGTATAGTATATATACATATACACAAATATATATATATATATATATATATATATATATATATATATATATATATATATATATATATATATATATTATGAATAGATGATGTGTCATTTAGAAAAGGATACTAATACAGATAGGATCAGGAGGAGCACTGTTCTTATCTATCTATCTGTCTTACTCATCTATCGATTTACAGTATCTCACAAAAGTGAGTAGACCCCTCACATTTTTGTAAATATTTGATTATATCTTTTAATGTGACAACACTGAAGAAATGACACGCTGCTACAGTGTAAAGTAGTGTGTGTACAGCTTGTATAACAGTGTACATTTGCTGTCCCCTCAAAATAACTCAACACACATCCATTAATGTCTAAACCGCTGGCAACAAAAGTGAGTACACCCCTAAGTGAAAATGTCCAAATTGGGCCCAAATTGTCAATATTTTGTGTGGCCACCATTATTTTCCAGCACTGCCTTAACCCTCTTGGGCATGGAGTTCACCAGAGCTTCACAGGTTGCCACTGGACTCCTCTTCCACTCCTCCATGACGACATCGCGGAGCTGGTGAATGTTAGAGACCTTGTGCTCTTCCACCTTCCATTTGAGGATGCCCCACAGATGCTCAATAGGGTTTAGGTCTGGAGACATGCTTGGCCAGTCCATCACCTTCACCCTCAGCTTCTTTAGCAAGTGGTCATCTTGGAGGTGTGTTTGGGGTCGTTATTATGCTGGAATACTGCATACTGATGTTGACTTTCATGGTTTCCTCAATGAACTGTAGCTCCCCAGTGCCGGCAGCACTCATGCAACCACAGACCATGACACTCCCACCACCATGCTTGACTGTAGGCAAGACACACTTTGTACTCCTCACCTGGTTGCCGCCACACACGCTTGACACCATCTGAACCAAATAAGTTTATCTTGGTCTCATCAGACCACAGGACATGGTTCCAGTAATCCATGTCCTTAGTCTGCTTGTCTTCAGCAAACTGTTTGCGGGCTTTCTTGTGCATCATCTTTAGAAGAGGCTTCCTTCTGGGATGACAGCCATGCAGACCAATTTGATGCAGTGTGCGGCATATGGTCTGAGTACTGACAGGCTGACCCCCCACCCCTTCAACCTCTGCAGCAATGCTGGCAGAACTCATACGTCTATTTCCCAAAGATAACCTCTGTATATGACGCTGAGCACCTACACTCAACTTCTTTGGTCGACCATGGAGAGGTCTGTTCTGATTGGAACCTGCCCTGTTAAACGCTGTATGGTCTTGGCCACCGTGCTGCAGCTCAGTGTCAGGGTCTTGGCAATCTTCTTATAGCCTAGGCCATCTTTATGTAGAGCAACACTTCTTTTTTCAGATCCTCAGAGAGTTCTTTGCCATAAGGTGCCATGTTAAACTTCCAGTGACCAGTATGAGGGAGTGTAAGAGTGATGACACCAAATTTAACACATCTGCTCCCCATTCACACCTGAGACCTTGTAACACTAACAAGTCACATGACACTGGGGAGGGAAAATGGGTAATTGGGCCCAATTTGGACATTTTCACTTAGGGGTGTACTCACTTTTGTTTCCAGCGGTTTAGACATTAATGGCTGTGTGTTGAGTTATTTTGAGGGGACAGCAAATTTACACTGTTATACAAGCTGTACACTCACTAGTTTACATTGTAGCAAAGTGTCATTTCTTCAGTGTTGCCACATGAAAAGATATAATCAAATATTTACAAAAATGTGAGGGGTGTATTCACTTTTGTGAGATAGTGTATATATTCATTCTTAATAACTGCCTGGTCCAGGTTGCAGTGTTTCTTTTCAGTATCTTCCTGTGTTTCTGGGGTCATAGTGGTCTTCTTGTTTAAGCCCTGTATACTTCAAGTTTAAATCTTCCTAAAATATATATGCATATGAATATTTGGAGCACTAATCAGGTACACATAGTGGCACTGCATTACAGCACTACTCCATAATTTTGTCCTATCTATACAAAAATCCATAATGACTACCAATAAAGTACATAAATACATATGTATTTGGGCACACATTACTTTACATTACATTACATTAGACATTGATTACACAGGTAGCTGCTAACCTGCTACGGCATTACTGCCTGTTGCACCTCCTCCATTGCCCATAGGGTTACCCCATTCTTCATTCAGCCATGCCACCAGGCCTAATGCAACCAAAACCATAAAGGCCTCCCCAGTGACTAAGGCTGTGCTCCTTTAACCCCGGAATGTCTCCTGGTGGCAGATCCCCTGCAACTAGACCTTGGCCTAAATGTTACTACCCCAAAAATTCTTCTCCTCACCCATAGCCAAAAGCAGCTTTTCTCTGCCTCTTCAGCCAGGTCTTTCAGGGCCTTTCACTGGTTTGCTCCAGTTGCTTCCATATCCCTCAGGAACAGCTGATGTTCCAACAAAGCCAAGGCCTCCTACTTGTACCAGGTACATGATGGTTCTCCAGCCAGCCTCATTAGAAATCTGTATGTGCCTGTCATATATCCTAAGCCTTCAAGTATTTAGTATGAGTAGATATTATTAGCTAAAAATGAATGATTGCATTCATCCTGCAGGATTAGATCATACATGTGGGCTAGTTTCTTGGTGCATGTTGGCAGAGTAATCTCTTTGTGATTTATTTCCAGCAGATTGCAAGCCCATCCAGTTTGGTGTAATCCACAGTATGAATCATAAGCTGCTGTTTGTACAGTTTAGGACTCTGGCTTTGAAATGGTACCTCGCGGAGATGTCCAAAGTACACCCTAAAAAACATTTATATGATAGAGATGATCCCATGTCAGAGTTAATACTGGTTTGTTTAACGCCTTAGTGAGACACAAATATAAAACCATTTGTAGGAAAAGATGATCCATGTCATTTGGATGTACTTGTATAATGTTACGTAATCTGGAACAAAATTATGTAAAATTGGCCTTTATGGGCAGTTCTGCTTGCATTTCTACATTTCACATCCATTAGCACTTTATCCAAAAGTTGTGCTTTATGGTAATTTCTTTTACTCTCCACTCCCTTTCTCTCTGCACTAGCCCTCTCCCTGTTTAACATTTATGTGAAGGCATGGAAGTGTGAAACAGTATTGGTTCACCAAATCATAAATCTGTCTTTGAGGTGATGCTTGTTGGAGTGGTCCAGCCCTGATTTACACTCCTTTTGGAATGATCTACAGGCAGCCTCAAGAATGGAGACAGAGAGAGTGATAGAGAGAGAGGAAAAGAGAAAGACATAAAACTCCTGTTTCAACAAAGGATGCTGGGATAAGCAGCTCACTATCAGCGCTATGTGGCAGAGGAACTGATGTGGCTGAACAGTGGCGCTCAGTGGAAGTCCGTCATCACGGGAACAGAGACACGTCTACGATTACAGCCTCGATCAACTGCCTGAATGCATTGCTTTGAACTGGATTCTATTTTCCAAAAAGTAGAAACACAAACCTCAAAGCCGTTGAGCAGTCAAGTTAAACTTCATCCAGTGGTCCTTTCAGAACATTTTGAAATGTTTTGGCATCACTATTCTACTCTTGATGCTGAAGCACTGATTACAGGGAGAGGTGTTTGTGGAGCTTAAAACATCCTACAGTGGAATTTGGGTTTTTGAACGGTTGAGCGTGTTGTGAGATCATCTGTGATTAGGAGATGTTCTTATGTAATGACTAAGGCTTCAGAAAGGGAGGAGGTAGCGGGAGGTCTAGAAATAGGTCTGGCTGGGTGGATGAGTTGATGATCTGAATAAAATAGCACAAGTTAAGGGTTTACAAAAGGTTAGTGGGGAAGATAAGTGAGCAAGGGTGGAGGGATTGCTAAAGCTATTGGAAAGAGACCAATTAAGGGTGACTCGCAATGGAATATTTGACCAAATGTAGTGTGATTGATTCATCTGGTGTCTTAGTTATAGATAATAGATCAGTTCATCATAGTAATTAGCAACATCCGCTCCAAGTTTCATGTATGCACCCTGATTGTGAAAAAAATATACTGTTATTATTATTCCCAAAGGAGAACCTTGAGCTGTGTGCAATTACCAGCTGTACAGTTGAGATCAGAATCTACACTGGCTCTTATTGTCATCAGAGGTCATCAGAACATGGATGGTAATTTACCAAAGTGACGTACAGACTTCAAGGGTGCCAAGATTAGAAAAGAAAGAGCTAGTTTAAATCTGCCACTGAGTGTGAATGAGCTGCCATGGCCCGCTCCCCTGACGTGCCTGATGAATTATATTTAACCTCACTGAGAATGGAGATTTGGCTGAATATGGATTATGGAAATGAACATGGATATGAAATAGGGTGCTAATGTTCAGGGCTGGCTTCAGGCCAGGGGGAATGATGAGCAGGGTGATAAGACATGCAGAAGGAAAGAAAGCGAGAGTGAGAGAAAACGCATTACATGAAGTCATCTTCATTGAAATGTCTTTGGACTGTTTGGTGTATTAAAATGTACCACTTTCATTTCGAGTCAATCTTGTTTAGTGCTGTTATCATTTTCACATCCTAGTTTGAGGTGATTATTGTACTTTAAGTCCGCATTAAATCAAAATAAGCATTTTAGAGCTTTTTGTACAAACAAAGCCTGATACAATACATACAAATGCGTTTTGTAAATATTCTTATTTTGAATTTTACAGTTTATCATTTCCAGGTAAATGATGAACAATTATGTTGATTCATTCTGTAGCTGTCCAATTTGCGTCCATTTTGCATCCAATCAAATTCACATCAGAGACACATGAAGCCAACCAACTGTACTGTTACAAACTGCTGCTCATGCTGCATCACATGGCAGTGTAACACAGCTGGAGGAAAGTGCTACATGCCCTATTACACATACATGAGCTCACTGGTACCCATGACTGATTAGTGTCAGTTGTGTGTGTGTGTGTGTGTGTGTGTGTGTGTGTGTGTGTGTGCGGGTCTGCAATCATTCCCCCTCCAAAATCATGATCTTGGCTAAAACAATCACCACTGTTGTTTACTGCAATAAAACAATGATCTAAGTGCTGCAATTCACAGCTAATGTATTAAACTTATTCAGCTAGTTTGCTAGGCCACATTTGAGTAGCTGTATAATGATGTATCATGACAGTGCATCGTGATGCAAAAATATGATGATATGCGCTGTTTGAACTCCTGAGAATCAGTCGAGCATGCTGGTCACGTGAACACATTCTTCATGGCTTACGCCATTACAGAATCATCTGCACTTTTAAATTGACCAGTAGCTCTGGATCACAATGACCAGGACCAACACACATTATAATTTATATGGTTACACAACCACATTCTAAACAATACAAATATCTTTTCAGTAGCTTTCAAACATCATCCCCGCACTGCTGTAATCTAGGGTGCATGAGAAACAGGCAGTGGGCAATTTAATTGACCTTGGAGCTCTATTTGTGGTTAAAAACCTCGGTCGCTACTACAGTATGGAGCTCATTATGTTTTAGTCTATCATTTTAACCAGGTTATAGCCTTTGTTAATTGAATAAAAAAAACATTTTTGGGGGGATTCAGATTTTTTTTTTTTGAAGACATGGTGAACCTGTACTAGATTTTGTTTACAATGTTGAAAGTTAAAGCTCTGTTCATAGCAACTTTTATTTACTACAGTTTTGTACAGTCTTTTCAGTCATAATTTTTCTTCACTAAAATTTTCCGAGACTTGAATTGAATTGAATCGAATCATAAAGCCGATATCGTGAATCGAATTCAATCATGACCGGAGTGTATTATTACACCCCTACATTTTCTTGAATGCTATTGGCTGTTGTGGAAATCAGTCAATGACACGCATCCTCCCTTATTTCCTTCTTCAACAGTCAACATCACAGCTCTCACATGTTAAATTAGTTCCAGTTAGTTACAGTTACCGGTACATTTATATAGTGCTTTTCTAGACACTAAAAATGCTTTACAATGTATGGGGGAAGTCTCCTTAACTGCCAGTGTGTAGCATCCACCTGGATGATGCGACAGCAGCCATAGTGTGCCAGAATGCCCACCACACACCAGCTATTGGTGGAGAGGAAATTATAGTCCTCATTGTACAATATGAGCTTGAAATTTAAGGAATACTTCCCAAAAGAGAAGTAGGTTTGCCAGACGTTTGCCAGGAAAATTGAGGGGAACTGGCTTGCTCCCTCAGTGGAGTCGGTAAGCTTTGTGTGTGTCTGTTTGTATATAAGTGCTATTGGCTCACTTTCATCTCAGCCTAGGGGGAGCTCTTGAATCATGCAATCAAAGCAACAGTGAGAGATAGAGACTGAGGTAGGTCTTGCAGAGCTGACAAGGCAGGGGATATAGTCACACACACACACACACACACACACACACACACACACACACACACACACACACACACAATTGTTTTGATGAAGCTTTCCCATGGTGGGAGAGTAGCGTAGAGGAGAACACACTCCCCTGCATGAACACACAACCCTTCCTGACATTCACAACCTATTCCTTCCTCCAGTCAAACAATCCCACACTACCTCTGTGTGTGTCTGTGTGGCTTTATGACAGAGGGCGCGAGTGAGTGCCAGACTGAGTGGCTCCTGTTGTTCAAAGGCAGGCAGATTAAGTGCCCACACACTTGCATTTTGAGTAATTTAAGAAAACTACTTTTTTTTTTCCTTCCGGATGAGATTTTGTCTTCCCACCACCCAGAAAGTCAGCTGATTCACAGTTGCAATCAAGTTTAATAGGACGATTCCAAATATAAGTGATTTTGTTGTTAGGCTCGGCTCGTCTACTTAGATGACAAGCATTGATGGTTAAAGCTTTGGAAGATGATCTGTTTGAGCAGAGTGTACAGATGAGGAGGTGAGAGAGCTGGATTACAGCTAAAGAATTAAAGTGCCGCTGCATCACTCTATATAGGTAGAGATGAATTCCCACTGGTGCCATTATCAGCAGGTAATCGAACAGCATCGTGGGCAATGTGGGAAACGGTTTGCTGAAGTGAAATTAGAGTGACATGTCAATGACAGACTAAACAAGTCTGTAAAAGTACTGTAAAATCCATTAATAGAATTATATGATATCAAACATTTAGGCACATATACAGTAAATGCAAAAACAGTCCTGATATATTCATAAAAGCTACAAAAACGCAGGATTGAGTTACAATACAGGTACATATTTGTCTTTTCATTTGTGCCAACTTATCTTGGGCAAAGTTGTGAAAATCTAGTCATAGGAGTAGAATCTCGACTTGGGCCTGAACTGATATTTTCCTCTACACTACAACGTGGATTGTTTTTTAGCAGTTTTCATCGCCATGGTAACTTACACTACATGGCTAACCTGCTCCAGAGCAGGTTTTATTATGGGTAAGCAATCTCAAACCCAAATTGGACCAATCAGCTGTGAGCAAAATGAGATATATCTGATGCATCGTAGTTAACCCTGTACAAGTGACACACTCTGACACACTGAAGAACAAGTGACACACTCTGACACACTGAAAACTCTGACACACTGAAGACATGCTCTTACTGTACCACAAACTGCATGTATTGCTTTGCAGTTCTTTGAGAATGGTACATATTTGCATGCAGTGGCATTATTCCTGTCCTAACATATTTTCAAATTGATATTTTATTAATATTTCATTTAAAATGTTACATTTATGTTAAATGAAATTACATAAAACATGTTGGGGTTAGAAGGTTTCAATCTGTTTGTTCTCAGTGTGAGCCTATAAAAGTAAACTTACACATTTACACAATAAGCAACGTTCCGCCAGAAATTTTCCAAAGTTTTGGCAGCTGCAGCGGTGTTGCTTTTCGTAGTTAGCGTAGGTTTAAACTCCTCATATTTCAGCATAATAATTCCTTGCGCTTCAACCAAAAAGTATACACACCTGCTTTTTCCCCATGTTGAACACTATTGGCTGTTTGCTGCAAACGTCTGGCTTTTATGTGCATGAGCACACTGAGTAAACATTGAGTCAGGGTTAAAACCTGGGATGACTAAGAAAGTTGATAACCAATGTCATGAAACCTGTTAACCTTAATTAACCCGGATTGGATATGTTTGGTTTTGCTACTCTGCAACTCTGAGTTTGTTCAACTCACTTTGTCCAACAGGCCTCTGGGATTTCTTGTGACTTCATATCAAAACAAACAAGGAGGAACAGAACAAACAAGGACAGTGCAGCTCAGCTGTCACTGGTTATCTGTATTTTACGTATGATGTCAAGACTGCATTACAGAGAAGACGGTCAGAATTCCTTTTAAATGTTTAAATATTGAACAGGTGTAATAATTATACTTTTTAATCAGTGTGGTCATGACTGGACTCTGAGTATATCTGAAGGGGTTTGGTTTGGATTTCACAAACCCTATAATGCAGTATAATCCTTTAAACCCAGCTTTGTTGTGATTGCTGGGAGGCACAAATCAGCCTTGAAATTATTCTCTAGTGTAGACGGCTATACTTTTTTTTCAGTAGTGAGGACATCAGTAAATGTCTGTGCCCACGACTAAGTGGGTTGTGAACATGATTCCTGTGTTGAGTTATTTCCTGTCATAGACAGACACGGACAGATAGAGTGATATCTGCGCTTGGTTGGAGCACGTTTTTCTCCAGTGGCACAGGGCCTGTAGGCCTGAACAAACACACACCATCCTCTACCCTTTTGAAGTACTCCATTTCTGCTTGGCCCAGTCTGCCAATTCCGCTCACTGACACACCAGGAAAAGGCTGTTGGGCTTTTTTTTTTTTCTTTCTCAAAAACATCCATACCGACCCAATGGTACATCCAGAGCTCTGGCACATTTTGGACTTTAGCCACAGTCAACATGGAGATATCCATTAAGGAAAAGCTTGCTAAAAGGGTGGGAGAGGATGTAGTGAATAAGGTTTTTTTTCTTTTCATGTGCTTAAAAATGGTCTTTTGAGCCTGTTCTCAGTAGCTGAAATCCAATAACTGAGCAATATTGAGCATTTTTAGTTTCTGACAAAAAAGGCAAATAAACTGCACACTCGATAAATGCCCTTTACTTTCTGAGAGGAAGTTGACTCACTCTCCACTCCTCTCTTCACCTCTCTCTCTCTCTCTCTCTCTCTCTTCTGTGAGTTCTTTCCTGAATCTAAATTTACTCCATTAATAGCAGCAGGTTCAATTTTAAGAATGTCATGGATGAAGTAAAAAGTGTTCATATTGCCACTTACACTGAGCTATTTAATGTGTTTAAAGGGAGTTTAGCTTGGAGTTCACTTAGCACTTGATTCAGCTTACCAAATAATACTCAGGTGTGTTGGGAAAAGGAAAACTTGGAAATGTGCACAGTCCTGAAACCCTGGAGCAGAACTGGAACTGAGAAGCACTAGCTTAACAGATCAGTACTATTAGTATAGAGAACTTCTGTCCATAAGTATAATGAGGCACTTTGGGGGGAGAGAACCTGTCTAAATGGGTAAAGTATCAGCTGCAGCTGTTCACAGTTGTAAACAAAATTGAAAATATAAGCAGAAACATTTAGCCACTTGCCACAGCAATGTTTTAAACTATCAGATCTTTCCTTTGCAAGCTATGCAAACAAGAATGAAGTATGATTCATCTAAGCCCTGGAGCAAAATTTATTAGAATTAGTTAAACTGTCACCATGTCCCATTTTATATTCAACAAATCTAATCTAATCTAATCTAAACTAATCTTCATCTGTTAAGTGCATATAGATTCTGCAGTATTTTCTTCACCACTCATATGGTATCCATAATAAAGTACATAAACAGGGTATACTGGGTAACTTTACTAATGTGAAATGGGTATGTCCGTATGCCAACATCTGTTTTCTTTTACTTAAATTATTAGTTATGCACAATAAATGTGCAATTATATGGCAGAGTACCATTATAGATCAATCTAGAACAGTTAAAAAAAATAATTTTTAAGGTCGGATTTAGCCATTATAAATATATAAAGTGAGAAAAAAAATCCTCATTTTCTATAATTCATATGGCCCTCTAAATGAGTGCTAAAATGCATTGATAAAAACCTTAAAAATACAAAAAAAAAAGTAAAGTACCCTGCTTCTAAAGGTTCCTGACACAAAGTCAAAACCTAAAACTGGAAAGAAATGAGCTCACTACATAATTTATTTGACACCTCATGGCAAAAACACCAAGTCTGATAAGACTTAACTACTGCCATCAATTAATTGAGGATTAATTTTTGACCCAAGACTTTTTTGCTCAATTTCCTCCCAAATGATTTCACCCTTGAGAGACAACGTTAATTTCGAGTGCATTATCTTAGCATTAACACCCAAAATGGGACAAGTGCAACCTTGACAAACTTTTAAACTTCTGACAAGCAATAAAAGCTATGTTTTATAAGCATTTACAACCCCAAATCCACAAAAGTTGGGACAGAAAGAGACATTTGAAAATTCAATTCAACCTGTACTATATTGAAAACACATTATTTGATGTTTTACTTTGTGAATTTAATTTATTTTTGAAAATATACACTCATTTCAAATCTGATGACTGCAACACACTACAAAAAAGTTGGGACAGTCGATTGTTTACCACTGTCTAACATAAACTTTTCTTCTAATAACACTTATTAAGTGTTTGAGCGCCCAAGACACCAGTTGGTTAAGTTTAGCAAGCGGAATTTTCCCCCATTCATCCATTATGCATTTCTTCAGCTGTGCAACTGTATAGGGCCTTCGGTGCATTATTTTGCTTCATAATGCACCACACATTCTCAATCGGAGACAGGTCAGGACTGCAGGCAGGTCACGCTAGCTCCCGCACTCTCTGCTTACACAACCATGCGCTTGTAATCCAGGCAGAATGTGGTTTGGCATTGTCCTGCTCTGGATGGCAGCATATGTTGCTCCTAAATGTGTACATATCTTTCTGCATTAATGATGCCCTCACAGATGTGCAAGTTACCCATGATATGGGCACGGACACACCCCCATACCGTGACAGATGCTGGCTTTCGGACCTGACGCTGACAACAGCTTGGATGGTCCTTTTCCTCTTTGGCCTAGAGAACACGACGGCTGTTTTGTCCAAAAACTATTTGAAATGTTGACTCGTTGGACCACAAAACACAATTCCACAGTGCTACTGTCCGTCTCAGATGAGACTGAGCTCAGAGAAGTCGGCAGTGCTTCTGGACAGTATTGATGTTTGGCTTTTGCTTTGCATAGTAAAGCTTTAATTTGGGTCTGTGGATGCAGCGACGAATGGTGTTGGCTGACAAAGGTTTACCGAAGTATTCCCGAGTCCATGTCAGGATATACATTACAGACTCATGTCAGTTTTTATGACAGTGACGTCTGAGGGATCGGAGATCACACACATTCAAAAGTGGTTTTCAGCCTTGCCCTTTACGGACCGAGATTTGACCGGATTCCTTGAATCTTTTAATTATATTGTGCACTGTAGAAGGTGAAATGCCCCAAATCCTACTGATTTGTCTTTAGTGAATGTTTTTCTCAAACTGGTGGATTATTCGCTGATTATTTTCTATTGGCAGATTGGCGAGCCTCGACCCATCCTTGCTCTTGAAGGACTAGGCCTTTTTTGGAGGCTCCTTATATAGTATGATTAGATGATTGCTTCACTTGTTTCACATCACCTTCTTATTTCAACTCATCACATCGCTATTAGTCCCAAATTGCCACTGTCCCAACTTTTTTGGAATGTGTTGCATGCATCAGTTTCAAAATAAATGTTTATCTTCAAAAAACTATGCAGTTGATTAGGTAATACATCAAACACCTTGTCTTTATATGTTTTTTTTTGTTTAAATACAAGTCAAAGTACATTTACAAATCATTCCTCTTTGTTTTTATTAGCATTTTCCATACTGTCCCAACTTTTTCATAATTCGGGTTGTATAATCATAAACTGTCTATCATTATCAACAGCTTCACAAATAGAAGGAAACCTGAAATTTCTGTAGTGAATTCATTCTAAGGAGCCCAACAAATGAACACAAAGTCTTATGCATGCTTCAGTGCTTTTAAGTATATAACCGTTAATTAATGCCTGGTCTCATATTTTTAAGGTTGCACTCCCATGTTCATAATTTATTGAAGGATGCAGCGAGGCTAATTAGGGCATAACGGAAGACTGCATTCATGACGTTCACTCCCTGATCACTGTCTCTTGCCTCCGCTTAATGTAGTTTGCAATCTTTCTTGGCAAAACACTGCAAATGTACTGCCTGCCCTGCACTGTTTATGGGCCAGAACACTAAATGGAGGGGAACAGTTCTCAGAGTGAGGCTGAGGGTCTAAATAAATAATAATGGTAAATTGTTTCTATCATGTGAGACAGAACATTGAAGGTCTTGAGGTTTTTGTGGAGGAAAGATTAAGTAGCTCAAATGTCACAAACCAAATGCAAATAATTAAAACAAAATAATAATAAAAATAATAATAAACACTATTTCCTCCAACTTGGGGTTATATCATTAAAAATGCTTAAATGACCCCCCCCCCCCCCCCCCCAAAAAAAAAGACAAAAAAAAACACAAAAAACTTTAATAACAAGAACTTTAGTCAACAGACAGAAGTGACTGAATTAATCAGTGATTATTTCTCTACTGATTTTAGCCTGAACTGAGATCAGTGGCGTGAAGAGATGATGATGAGGCTGGTGTTTAAATGCTGCAAGTGACTTCTACATCAAAGTGATGACTCATTTCATCCGTGACTTTTTGTGCTTCTCTATCATTTCATCTCAAACCCTCCATCATACTGCTTGCAGTCCCTACACCAGATTGTCCTCAATGGGTGGCAGGTCCTTTAGTGCCATCGTCCCCAAAGTGTGGAATGCCCTTGCCCAATCTTCCTGTGAGCCAAAAATGCTCAGCTGAAAAAAAAAAAAGCTCAGCTCATAACCCTTAAAAGCTTTTCTTTTACTCTGTTATACCTTCCTTTTCTTAAAAAAAAAAAAAAAATGTTTTACTTTGTGTTACATACTTGTAAAGTGACCTTGGGTGTTAGAAAGGCACTATATAAATCAAACACAGAAATAAAGAAATATATTTCCTATTGTAAACTCTTTTTTTTATTATTAAAAAAAACATTGTATATTTTAATCACCTGGCTTTATCATTGTAACCACAATGAGGACACACACTGACATATTGTGACATTGGTACTGTCGGACACTAATACTACAAGGGTGCTCATTAAATGTTATTACCAGAGAGGAATGCTTCTGAGCTAGGCCTTGCAGGTGTGCTACATGACCTTACTTTCATGAGTTCAAGGTCTGTCTCTCCCAGCATGGAATACTCAAACACTCAAACAAGACAAGGAGTTTTTTTTTTTTTAATGTCAATTTAGTATTAGCTATCATAAAAACTTAAAATTAATTGATAACCACATTACCCATGTATGATCTCATTGTGTAAAATGACTACATTTTCCTTCTGATGACTTCTTATTTAACAATACTAAATGAAAATGGATCTGACCCTGAGGGCTAATCATATTTTGGACTGTGCTATGATGACAGGAAGCATTAACAGAAAACTGAAGCATTGCATGAGGAGCAATTTGAGATTCATTAAAAAAAACAACAACAACCTAGCAACGCTAAAACACTGCAAGTAATTTGAAGCCCAAAGGCTTCATAGTGTGATTGTACTTGGATCACTCTGACGCTCTACTAGATGCACAAAAAGTGAATGGGAAACCACTATAAATAGAGTGTGCAATTCCAACCTTTCACTAATACAGAAACACACCAATATGCCACAGCAATGATATTAATAATGGTACTGCCACGTGAAACTAAGATAATAGCCTAAGCTCACAATTGATCTGCAGACCCTGGAAAACCAGCACAGCCCCTGTAATACTTGTGAACAAAAATAATCGCTTCATACATAAAATAAAATAATAATGAGTGCATAACTTGTCAGCTTCAGTAACTGTTTTATCCTAGTCAGTGTCATGTTGGATCCAGTATCCTGGGAACGCACCTGAGGGTGTGAGGTGGGAATTCTTACTGGATTAGACGCCAGTCCATTGCACAGCATGTTCCGAGCTTTAATTTAATTTAGTCACTGGGTGCTGCCTCCACAGCCAATAATCATTTATGTATGTTATGTCTAGGCATGGTAAGGAGAATGTACTGGTATGTGTATTGTGCGCACATTCATTTGAATGTAATTTCCAATGCATTTTTATGAACTATAATGCAACAGTGAATCATAGATCAAATGCAAGAGAAAATTAAGCACAGCAGGGCATTCAGTTATAAGAAATGTATTATATTAGAGGGTGCCCTGAGGCCTGTTGCACAAAGTTGGTTTAGGTGGCTACCCAGGTAAGTTTGTGTTTAATTTGAGCAAACACTTTTTTCTGTCTCAACAAGGTGGATTGGTTTTTAGCAGGTTTCATCGCCATGGTAACCATGGTAAGGGAATGCAAATTCAAATTGGACTAATCAGCTGTGAGCAAAGTGATATTAAAACTGACATCAAAGTTAACCTTTTAGTGGTATATATTTAGTATAGTTTATCTCTGCCAGATTCTTGAGCTGCACATTAAAAATCTGACATGCTGAAGCCACGCTCTTACTGTACTGCAAACTGTATTAACTATTTTGCAGTTCTTTGCCAGTGGTACATACTTTCATGATGTGGCATTGTTCCAGTCCTAATATGTTTTCACAAATTGATATTTATTTGATTAATATTTAATTTAAAAGTTTACATTTATGTTAAATGAAGTTACATGAAATATGTTGGGGCTATAAGTTTACAATCCATTTGTTCTCACTGTGAGCTTATAAAAGTAAACTAAAGCATTTACACAATCAGCAACATTCTGCCGGCAATTTTCCCGAGCTTTGGCAGCCGCAATGGTGTTGCTTAAATTTCTCATATTTCAGCATAATAATTTCTTGCTCTTCAAACGAAAAGTATGCACACCTGCTTTTTCCCCCCATATTGGATGCTATTGGCTGTTTGTTGCAAACTTTTATATGCATGCACACAATGGGTAAACATTGATTCAGGGTTAAAACCTGGGTTGACTGAGAAAGTTGATAACCAGTATCATGAAACCTATTAAATTTAATCACCTGGGTTGGATTTGTTTGGTTTTGTCAACTCAAAACTTGCTCTGCAACACTAAGTTTGGTCAACTCGCTTCGTGCAGCAGGCTTCTGAAATCAGCAAATGTTAAATAAATACTGTTCACATACCAACATAACTTATCAATGATTGTTTGTGTTATGTTATTATTAAAGTACTTTTATTTGTTTTTAAATCCCTGAATAGATTGGCTCCAACCTATATTAGAGTACTTGGTCCTCCTCACCTAATTTGTTGGCTGTTCCTAGGACATGGTTAAAAATGAAAGGAGAGTGTGCTTTCGTCTAGACTATGGCACACCCTTCCAACTCCCATTAGACAAGCTTCCGCAGTTTCTGTTTTCATGTCTGCTCTCAAAACTTATCTTTACATGCAAGCATTTAAACAGGGCTGATAGGCAACAATATCCATATATTCCATTTTATGATCTTGTATCTTAGTTGTATGTTGTTATTATTCGTGTCCTAAGCATTATTTTATCCATCGTGTTATACTTACTATCATTCTTATCTGTAGTCACTCTAATATTATTTGCCTACAAGCTTTTTTTTATCATTATTGGTTTTACAGCATTTTGGTCAATTTAAGTTGTGCTCCATAAATAAATCTTACTTATTTACTTAATTTATATATATATATATATATATATATATATATATATATATATATATATATATATATATATATATATATATATATATATATATATATTACTTAATTTACTTATTATTACTTAATTTACTTACTATGCATGTGCATGAATATTCTGTATACCAGTAATTTGTCTGCAGCTGGCACTACTTGCCATAGTCATGCTGTAGCAAGCATTAACACCACTGAACAATCAAATCTGAGAGTTAATCATTGGTATTTACAGTGGCTTGGATATATATTTCACCTACTTTAAACGTAATATACTTAATTGGGATTATATGTTATAAATCTACACAAAAGAGTGTATAATATTGACATCGTGGGGGGTATTGACATAATATTGACATGGTGTATCAACACAGTTGCAAAAGTATTTACAAATAAAAAGCATAAAATTTGTCATTGCATAAGTGTTCACCCTGGTTGTTGCAAAACTCCTAAATTAGCTCTGACACAACCATTTGCCATAAGTCATCACATGATTAGTTGAATGGAGTTTTCTTGTGTGCAAGAAACTCATGTTCCTGGAAGAACCCAGAGATTATAACTACACAAACAACATTATAAAGACAAAGGACCTATAAAACGAGTCCAGCATAAAGTTCTGGAAAAGTATCAATCAGTGTTTGATTATAAGAAACAAAACAAACAAACAAACAAAAACTCTGAACAGCCCATAGAGCACCATTAAATTCATTACTAAAAAAACACAAATATGTCACAAGTGTGACTCTGCCTAGAGGAGACTGTCGAACAAATGTCAGTGACCAAGTAAGGAGTACATTAATCCGAGACGAAACAAAGAGGTCAAGGATAACAGTAGCAAATGTGAACTTTTAAGGGGTGGTGAATACTTATGTGAGGTACTGTATGTTATGGTATGCTATTTATTCTATATTATAATAACCCTTACTATTATTTTACAGTGAACACTGGTATTTATTTGCAGTTAAATTATGTTACCTTTGCACATTCTGTACCAACCTATTTTAACCAAACTAGCCTGTACCACTATGCTATTTGAATAATATCTACAGTATATTTAATAAATAATTGTATCACTTTTTTTTAAAAAAACATATTAAGCATAGCCCACTTCATGTGTAAAATTGACATATAGTTAGATTTACCTGGTGTATAACACAAGCCTAACTTTTCCTTTTTGCAAACACATTCGGGCTTGTAACACAACACGATATAGTAACATGGGTATGGGTGACAGTTATCTCTGTATTCTTAGCAGCCTAAAGAATTTACAGGGTAAAAACTATCCTCATTATGAAAATACCCACATTATGGTACCACATACGTGACTTGCAACTTGATTGTGTTTGCAGATAAATAAGTGAACTATGCTTATTATTATTATTATTATTATTATTATTATTATTATTATTATTATTACATATTAAACTTCATATTAAAATAGCACAGTGGTAGAGGTTGTGGTAGAAGTTGCTTGTACTAGAACATTGACATTCAATGTATAAAACTTGCTGCAAATAAGTTGCACCCAAATTATTTTTTTCTGTGTGACTGGTTTGGAAATATCATGACCTTACATAACCATCTAACAAATAACCCCTGTCTACAAGTGTATCTCTCTAGAAGTATCCAGAAGGGCATCATCCCTTAAGCCCTGCACTTAAATAGCATTAATAAAGATCTCCACACTCCCAGGCTTGGGCAGGTGTGTTATTTATGCAGTGGGAGGGAAGTGTAACTCATTTCCACATAATGACAGAGCTCTTTCTCCTCCCTCCCCTTCACCCTTCTCTTCTCTCTCGCTCAATCTCCGTACCTCTCAACAAACTGTTTCTCCTTTACTCACAAATCCCCCCCCCCACATTCCTCACTTATCACCTGAATGACTATTTCCAAAATCATCACTTTTACACCCCTTAATCTATTCGAAACCTGCTGTCTCTCCCCATCCCGTCTTTCTGTTTTTTTCCCCTCCTCCGCACTTCCTCGACCCCAGTATAGATGTAGGTCTTATTGCAGGATGACTAGGCAGATTGCTGAACTACACATTATCTGAGAAAAACAACTTTTTTGCATCATCGGGTCTGCCTCGTTCTTCCCATCCAGTTTACATCAAGAGGTTTTATTAATGATGGCTAAAAGTAATTAAAAAAAACAGTTATTCTGCACCTGGTAGAGTCTGTATTTTTGGCCACAACTACAAATGCTTTTATGGTGCCCTGCAATGGACTGGTGTCCCATCCATGGTGATTTCCTGACTCAGTGGTGCTGGGATAAGCTCTGGATCATTGGCAACCCTGCCCAGAATAGTGTGTTTACTGAAGTGTTTACTGAAGATGAATGAATGATGATCAGTTGTTATGAATTTGTAAGACAAAGGCCACTGAGACCATGGAATCATCACCTTGGAATTAGATGTTTCAAACCAAAACATTACTTAAGATAAAAATATTTTTTAAATATTCACTTATCCTGTGCAGGGTCGTCGGGGAGCCTGGAGACGATCCTAGGGGACTCACGTCACAAGGTGGTGGACACCCGGAATGAGGTGCCAACCCATCGCAGGGCACAATCGCTCACACATTCACACACTATGGACAATTTGGAAATGCCAATCAGCCTACAATGTAGGTCTTGTACTCAGGAAGGAACCCGGAGTACCCAGAGGAAACCCCCAAAGCATGGAGGAGAACATGCCAACATTTCCCCCAATATTGCATAATATAAAAAGGAAATATAGGGCATATATAAATATATATCTGCATTAACTGTATAAAGATAGACTCGTATAATCCCATGCTGCTTTCATTTTTGTTTTTGAGACACTTGGATGAGATTTGCCCTGCTGTACAAATTTCATAAATGTGAGACTAGTGTGTGTGTGTGTGTGTGTGTGTGTGTGTGTGTGTGTGAACAAGCCTGTCCAGATTTAGTAAGTGGAGTAAAACCAGTTTTGCCCCTCACTGGGTGGTCCTCCGATTGTTAACTGTCTCAAAGGTGAAATAAGAAAACATCAACCTGCCTTAAAGTGGAATTTAAAAAAAAAGGTTTAGGTTGAAGGAGAAGAAATTTGCATCGAGGACTGACATATAACAGTTGTTATATAGGGACATGACCCAACCCAGCACACAGCATCAGCAGGGAATGTTAAAGTGTGGCTCTGGTTACACTCTTGCACAAAGCGGATGCCATGTCATGTTTAGCTGCTGTGCCGCGCACTGATTAGATGTGTTTACACAGGTCATATGATCTGGAGTGACAATAGAACTGAGCCTGAGTCTCAATCCGAATCAAAACAGCGGCCTAATGAGTACCAGGCTATGCTTTTCACCCCATGCCTTCAAACGTGACAGGTCTAATCATAATGCCTGCATTTGATTGAAATAGGCTGCTCTAATTTCTTTTCCTTCTTTTTCACTCTTTTACCTTTCATGGAAGAAGAGGTATTTCTAAGTGAGAAAGAAATATGGACGTGCACGTGTGTATTTGCGGTGCCCCCATTGTTTACATAAGGCACAGGAGCTGTGATACAATGTGAAAATAATGTGGGGCATTAGCGGAGGCTAGCATTACAAGGAAGCATTGATCCAGAGGCTTTCCAAAAAGCGAACGTGTCATAATCCATGGTAATTTGTTATGAGCTATCCAATCTCCACATTACCCAGCATTTGACATCTGTTTCCTTTCAGACATTGAGCTACATGAGTAGTCGCCAAGATCATTACATACTGAGGGAAACCAAGAATGCTGGACTGCCATTATTGAGTACACAGCTGAACCTACCACGACTCTTAACCACGATCGGAACTGTAACACTATATATATTGGGAAGAGTGGGAGAAAAAATTGGAATAGTCCAAAAAAAATCCTAAAAAGCACGAGTGCTTTGTCACAGTCCTCGGCTGAAAGTCTTCATACAGAGAAGAATAGACCTTGTACAAACAAGGTAGTATGCATGTGCTGACCAAACTATATGCTGTATCTCTCTGTCTCTCATAGCAACCATTAAAACATAATGGTCTAACATCTAATGCATTGTAAATAATATATCTGCTCTATCAGCAGCAGGGCCAGGTGAATAGGTTCTCTCTGAGTGCACACTTGAGGAAGAGAGCATGCTTTCAGATATCTGACAGATGAGTTGGCAGGGAGACAGAGATGTCTTGATGACTTGATGAGGGGCGTGAGGAGATGTAGAGACACTGCAATCAGCAGAACCTCATCCTGTGTAAAAGACACAGTCAGACCACTAATAGTATGCTGAGAACCTGGATATGGCTCTTACCATGAAGCCCGGAACAGGCAACATCTTAATGAACAATTATGGGTCTGAAATGTTGGCCCATGTCTATATTGGCAACAAGCATCCACTGCAAAGCATCACTTCCAATTAAGTTATTAGTGTATTATGAAGCATCGAGTGGCAAATCATAAAAGCAAGTGCTGGGTCATAAAATATGAGATGCTCAAATTATTGATTATCCTGCATAGTCAAAGAACTAAGACTGTACATGATATGATGGCCTTAATAAAACTAATGACAGTTACTTTGGCAAAGGGTACTGATACCTTAACAAGGTCACCATCATAACCTAATGAGGACCAGGCTCTAAAATAATGTGTATGTAGTTTCCATACTGAACAAACCAATGTGGCCAATGTGGCCCAATGTGGCCAAGAACCAAGCTGGGGAAAACAAAGCTATGCCTCCTACAGGGATGGAAGCATCATTAAAGTGCTCTGCTGTAATCAAATGCACAATAAGGATTGATATCCAACCCCATCCATCTCTTTTCTTCGCCAATTAAGCTGTCAGGTCTGGACAAACCCTACGCGACTGTGGCTGTAGTGCTAGCTGCCACTGTGCTCCATTCCCAGTGCAGCTAGCTTCCACACTTGCAAACACCCTAATTACCTTGTTATTTTGCCATGCAAACTATTCACAGCATCTGCTAAAAAGCCATCCATGCTCAATGCTTTTAGAATACGGCCAACCATAGAGAGTGCTTTGCGGGGGGGAAGCCAATCAGCATAGCACAGAATGGCATTTTCAATAGCCTTTCAGAAATGGTGTGCTAGCAATTATATCCCCCCGCTCTACTTCCTGCCAAGCATCTTTTTTGTCCTGACCCATAATTCTAGGGCTGATTCATGCCTCCCCCCCCACACCCACCCACCCACCCACCCACACTTTCTGTTTGTTTTTTTTACTCACCATCTTGGCGAGTCAAATTGTGGAGAAGGTTTATCATCACAGATCATGGGGCAATATCTGTACAGATAATGTTGAGTCTTCCATTACCTTACACAATGTTTCCATTAGGCCTGCATATAGGATCCGTTCAGCTCTCTTCTTTCTCTCTGTCTCTCTATCGCACTCACTCACTCTGTCCTGGCTGGAGGGAGGCTCTTTGGCTGATGGATTGATGAATGAGATTAAGCTAATGCAGGCACAGGGCACACTGAGGCACCTGAGGCATGCTCATGCATCGCGATCCTGCCTCTTTCTGATTAACTTCAGAAACTGATTGAAATCAAGTCCAAGAGGCGCTCTTTAAATGGATAATCCCACACAGCCGCCGCTCTACATGTTCTCCAAACTAGCGGCCAGCTCATTGGTATGCAGAGTCTCTGTGCTATGGAGCAAGGGAAAATAGCAGATGTTCAAACTTCAGATTATGGCTTAAATGATAACGATTTGTAAAATTTACTCCTGAGACTAAGCTCTACTCTGAGTAAGCCCTTAGGCATTGACTTGCTGGAACAAAATGTAGTACAAGTTGTTAAATTTTTATCTAATGCTAATGTGACAGTAATCAGTTTGGGACCAATTCCAAAAATATGCTGCTCTGTTCTGACAGCAGTTCAGAAGAAAATCATTACATGTTCTGTGACTTCAGTTTTAATTAGTGAACGTTTTTCCTTTGCCTCATGCCCTACTGACTGTGAACAAAAAAAAAAAAAGTGATTGGAAAATCTACACTCGTCCACCTTCCATTCTTTCCTCTTGCCATCCTCACTCTCATCTCCTGTCCTAGCAGGTGGACCAATAATGCAGTTTATTTTCTCTCATTACCTCTCCTTCTGTTTTCTCTCCACCTGGTTCACTAACCATAATTCAATCCTCTTGCTTTCTCAGTGGGTCTTAAGTCACTTCAACATTCTGCACACATTCCTCCTCTAGCCTTAAAAAAAAAGCAAGCAGAGAAATCACTGCTATTCTTGTTGGGCCCTGTGGGAAGGTTAGCAGGTTAGCATAGTGCTGTGGCATGTTTCAGAGAATTATCTGATTACTAAGCAGCATGGTGGAAAAAACAGTCTTCGGCACACAGACAATTTGGCCATGATTGCTTTCTTTTGTTTACACAGCACAGGGGCAGCCATTTTCGACAGAGGTGATTTTCTTTTACACAAGCTGTGCAAGGAAAATATGGACTCTGATTGTACTAAAAATGCAAAAACTATACAAAGTAGTTTAAATATCAAATGTTTGACAATGGTGTGTATTGTTTGTGATTCTCCAAACAGAGTATAAATAGTGTTTAACTGTTACAAAAACTCCACTTTAGATTTATTGTTGACATCTTCATCAAATTTAACAAAACAATAACCAAAAGAAATAAGGCTGATTTTGGAAATCAAGACAAAATTCTCATTGCAATCTCTCCACTAGGAAGCAATTAATGAATGATTCATTCTCAGTTGCTCCAACAAATGACCTATACTTCCAGTTTAAAAAATAATAAATCAGTCAAATTAACCAAACAATTATGCCATCAGATAAAATCCGACATTTGTTTTGGGCCACATGTGTTCTGAAGAATGTGAAAGGCTGTTTGGGCCAAGAACACTTGTATCATGCCAAGTAGAGAAATATAGCCTATTTCCTAATTTTGGATAAGTCCCAAGAAGTGCTTCCATTCGCCCCAAGTCCAATCTCCCTAGGGGGGGATCCCTGGTAATACTTACATTCTCGTTTTTGAGGGGATTTCCAATTAATCCAATTAAATATTGGAAAGAGTAAAGTTGGCATAAACCATTTCCCTTCTCTAGTGGAGTGAGCTCAGGTGCAGACGCCAACATTTTTTTTCTTTTTTTTTTTTTTTAGGCAAAGCAGGTTCTTGGAAGACATAAGACTAGATTTCCTTCTGCTCTTGTTCCAGATAAGATTCTGTCCAACTGTCACTTGGACTCTATCTCTCTAAGTGGAAGGGAGTTGATGGGCGGGAACAGACTTCCGAATTGAGTCTTTATCAATGAAATTCCTTAGAGGCACCCAGGTACTTTTTCAAAACAGACCAAAAGTAACTGCAGCCAGGCAGAAATAAGGAGAACAATATACATTTAGCATGTTAACACATTTGCCTCACACCTCCAGGGTTGGGGGATTGATTCTGATCTTCACTGTGTGCACTGGTTTGCATGTTCTCCCCATGCTTCAGGGGTTTCCTCCCGCATTCCAAAGCCATGTGTTGTAAGCTGATTGGTGTTTCCAAATTGTCCATAGTTTGTGAATGGGTGTGTGAATGTGTGTGCGATTGTGCCCTCCGATTGGTTGGCACCCCACCCAGGGTGTCCCCCACCTCATGCCCCGAGTCCCCTGGGATAGGCTCCAGCCTCCCTGTGACCCTTTATAGAATAAGAAGTACAGAAAATGGATGGAGATATTATATATAAAGCAGATAAACATGGCTTCCTGCTGAGGCACTGAAAGAAGATGGCATAAATGAGTAGTGAGACACTTAAAGAGATGAGTTCATGATAAATTCATAGCAACTTGCTGATGAAGCACAATTTTATATGATTTAGAGCTCTGCTTGAACATAAAAGACTTCAGGAGAGAGCACAGAGAATCTTTTAATATGTGGGAGAAAATAATACAGGCAAAAAATGATTAGAACACAAGAAACCTAGACTTGCCCACAAACTTGGCAAAAAATGAATTGTAGTACAAATGAAAACAAGTCGGGAGGCCTGTCATCCCTACTGGGTGGGTGGATTTGAGGTACACATAATCTCTCTATCTTGGCCTTGTTTTTTATTTGGACTCATTTATAACGCTACCTTTTTTTCTAATGCAAAAAAACAACATGATTTTCAGCAATCACATCAGCAATTGTGGCAGTAGATGGAAGGACTGGCTCAGCCTTGGCTCCATCCAGCCACACATTTACAAGCAGTAAAAACTGGTCCAACATAGACCATCCAGATTTGGGTCAAAGACTTGCCAAGGTTCTGTAAATGTATGAAGACAGTTGCTTGGAGAGGAATAGGGTGTGTGAATTGCAAGGGGGTAGTGCAGGTGTTCTGATTATGCTGCCAAACTGAGGTACAGCATAATGATTTTTGTGAACACTAACAATGAAATTATGTTTTGCCTCAAACAAGACCTACCCAGAAGCAAAACCCTACCAGCAGTAGAGGCATTGAGGATTTTTAACAACTGCACACCAGGAAGGAAGAAGCATTTGTCTTTTAGTCCTGTCTTCTAACTCACTCGCTCACACACATCACAGGCTCCACAAGCTTGCATTAAAAGATTCTCTATAAGTGGTAGTATGGATCAAATAAAAAAAAAAAAGGGAGAAAAAAATCCTCATCCCACCTGTGAAGCATGGTGGTGGGAGCATAATGGTTTGTGGTTGCTTTGCTGCCTCAGGGTCTGGACAACTTGCAATCATTGAAGGACGTATTCATTAAAAATTGGATTGAGAAAATTTACAGGAAAATGTCAGGGTTATGGCACGTCGCCCGAAGCTTAATAAAAGCTATTAAAACGATGTAAGAAGATAAAGAACCAAAACACTTCTGGAATAAATCAAGAGCAAAATGTTTTAGCAAGAACTTTTCAAATTTCTCTTCACAGAGGTCACTTGTGCTTGTTCAGCCCCTTGTCATTTGGAGACTGGACCACTGAAACTCGCTCCTGGCAGGTGTGCATCTGAGCACCATTCGACCTCTGAAAGTGATCCAGAATGCAGCTGCGTGACTTGGTTTCAACCTTCATAAGTTCTCCCACACCACCCCATCGCTACACTCCCCCCACTGGCTTCCTGTAGCTGCCTGCGTCAGATTTAAAACAGTGATGCTTGCCTACAAAGCCAAAAATGGACCAGCAACCACTTACCTCAAAGCATTTATCACACCGCACATTGCACCACGCTTCCTCCAATCCTCTAGCACTGCTCGACTGGTCCCACCATCTCTCAGGGTACAAGGAAGGCATGCATCAAGACTCTTCTCTGTTCTGGCACCTAAGTGGTGGAATGAACTTTCTCTAGATGTCTGAACAGCTATGTCACTGGCAGCATTTGTGTTATCTGTGTGCTTTTCTTAACATATTACCTCCCCAACAGAGTTTTTAGACTGATGTTATTCTTAGTCTTTGAACTAGTGAACCAGTATCAGGATGAATTTACTGATAGAGACTTTAAAGCACTTCTATAAGTCACTCTGGATAAGGGCATCTGCCAAATCCCATAAATGTAAAATGTAAATTAAATGTCCATGTCAACATCCAGACCTTTACAGCAGCAAAAAGCTGAGTAATTCCAAAAATTAATCTCCCACCCCACAACACCCCACCCCCGATACTGGTATCATTATATTAAGTGCTAGTATAGCTGCTTATGTATAGTATGGTTTGCTTACTGTACTTTTTGCATTAACAAAGGGCACAATATTGTCACCAGAGTAACACATTCAACCCATTATTCAGCCCAGATACACTGAATATGTAGACAATCCATTTCAGTTTGTACTCTGCCCATCTACGAGTAACCATATGTACATTATGTGCAACAACACTCTGAAATGTGCTGTATTATGCAAATTAGATGTAATGAAAACAAAACATACATGTGTTTGATGGCATGGGAATCGTCGCCTTAAGGAAGTAGAAAGATCATGGGGGATTTTTGGAATAGTTTAGTATCTTGATACAAGCCATTTTGAATAAATGCATGATGATCAGTGATGATAAGAAAATGAATGTCATTGTATATAAGTGCCACTGAGGGATCAGCTGTGACAAGTGATGATTAGAGCACATCTAATAAAGACAAGTACAGTGAGCAAGTTTGGAGGGAAAACGCCACAGAGAAGGAAATAAAATAGGAGATAGAAACACTGGGGAAAACAGGAGCGCCAACCTAATAATAAACATTACATACGCATATGCTATGCCCAGGGAGAGCAAATCCAGTCTTATTTCAGCTAAAGTTCACCAGATTGCACAGTTTAACAGATGTTGGAAAGAAACGAATGGTCACAACATGCAGCCGTGATGATGACCCTGAAAAATGTCATGCAGTTAATATGATGAATGGATGTATTTGCTGGCATTATTGCTTTCCTCCCTCTGTCTTTCGTTCATTGACAAAGCCAGCCAGCCATACCTCCATCACTCATTTCTGTATTTTCTCCCTCTATCCATCATGACACTCAATAGTTGCTCGTCCAATTAAGAATTATGGTGGTGTAGTTCATCTGTGCATATCTTAAACCATGGGTTGGGTGAAAGGTGAAGTAGGTATAATGAAGAATAATAGTGCCTTATAATCGACTAATTCCTCACTGAAGGTCACATATCGATTTTCTATAAAAATTAAAGCGAAATCAATGGGCCTTCTACAGTCTTAGAACATTTTGAAACCTTATAAGGGTTTTTTTGGTTGTCCATCTGAGGGAATCCATAAAGGATTTACCCATAAAGGACTCTTTCAGAAAGAGTCGCAAGTTTCTTTTTGAATGAAGAGGCTACATTTATGAACCAGTGAATGTACTCTAGATGACCTTTGTGAGAAGAAAAATCTAGTCATCAAAGCTTTTTAAATATAAATACTTTATTTATATTATTTATATTAATTTAAATCTAAAGCTTGTCCTGTGGCAAATTTACAGAGAGTCTAAATCAGGCCTGAATTTCCCATAATGTAAAAAAAACAAAACAAAAAACAAAACAAAACAAACAAACAAACAAACAAAAAACTCTGCACAAGTCATGTTTCTTCATCTTCCACTCTTATAAGAAAAAAAAGTCTTTCTCTAGATAAAATTCCAATTCTTTAGAAAGCTAGGATCCCACTATCTTTTTATCTAATAGTGTACAATTAAAATATAATTTCATAAAAACCAAGCTACGTATTCTCTGCTTTTCAGAGAGTCTGGCTCTGCTCTACTCTAAATTCTGTTTCGTTCCTGTCTATATTTGTCCCATTAAATAAGTGGCACAGGGCTCTTCATATTCTCGCTGTGTTCACTTTGAGCAATAATAAGGCACAACAGACTCTCTGGTTCTGCTGCCAAGCATATGGCATATGTATCACACTTCAGTATATCGTTGAAAGCAATATATGGCCAGAAATGAAAGCAGCCTACTGATCATGTTCGCAATCTCCTAATTATAAGTTATTTTAAAGTACTGCTCATCTTGCCTTATGTTTATAAAGCATGTACTGTCTTAACCTTCCTGTTCTGCCCATTAATTAGCAAAAGGTGTACTGTCTGCTGGGTCACACTGTGACTGTAAGCATTACAACTGTGAAGTATATTTCCAAAGACCTAATATAGAGTACATTATCACAGTTGGGATTGTGATCAATATAAACAATTTGTTATGAATATAATTATTTAGCAATTAAAATATTAAGTGCTTTTTAGTTAATATATGTATTAAGCTATATTAAGTGTCACTTAGTTGTGGTGAAATGTTCACCAAATTAAAGGCATGTAGCGTTATACAGTACTTGTGAGAAATGCATATGCAAAAGGCTCTCAGAAGGTTTGCAGGGCCTGCACTTTATATATATATTTTTTTTAATTTCCAGTGAAGTCTGGTCAAGATAGTGGATGGAAGGGCTAAACTGTAATTTCATTCATGAAATGAAGCAATGAAGCTATTAGGGTCAAGCATTAAAACTCAAGGTCTCAGCTCCCTGGTTGACGATTAGCTAGCATGTGGCGTTCTCACCATCATGGCCCAGGTTCGATTCTCGGTCAAGGAACCAACCCCAGCCACTAGAAGACTTCACAAGTCAGTGCACTCTCAAGGCCAGGCCCAAGCCTGGAAAATGCAGAGGTTTGCAACAGTAAAGTGTAAAACTTGTGCCAGAATCATATAAGTGGACAGTTGATATGCTGTGGTGACCTTGAATGGGAGCAGCTGAAACAGGAATAAAATAAAACTATAAATGGGGACTATTTTAAGGTCTCATCCATAGGATATTAAGAATGATGGGGAAAACTATTATAACGGTTTACTCAGTAATGCTCTACTGGGTTCTTGCCCTGTTAACTTCTAATACCAAACATGGTAAACATAAAAGTTGTAACCCTTTTGATTCAAACCAAAGAAACACTAAACTTACAGTCATGTCATCTGTCTTTTTGTGCAATTTGCCCTTGGATTGGACAAATCTCTCTACTTTTAGTTTCTCGTCCAAAGGCATTTTGGTTGGGAAAAAGCATTACAGAGTAAATAAGCCACGTTGTTCATGTTTATTTCACCCAAAACTGTATTTCACTCAAGTCTTGATCTCAGTCTCAATCACTGATGATGACTCGTTATAACTGTGTCAGAGAAGTGGGCCAAAAAATATCAGCCCCAGTGAAGATTAAATCAAGTGGGTGTTTCACTATGTATATATGTGCATACCTGACACAACTGCCACTGACTGGCATGGATCTACTGTGTGGGCTAGAAAAAAATCTGTCCTAATAACACTTCTTCATACAAGTCGGTATATTTTTCTTATGGCCATTGATGGTGCTGTTTACACAAAAACACAAAACAATCCACTTTAAGACCTAAGGTCAATTATGCTGTGAACGGCAAAAATGAAATATTATATTGATGTCTTTTTATCTTTAAAAGCCAGGGGAGGCTTAACCCTGCTAGCCCATTTATACCAGCCATCCCAAGTTACGACAGTGTCTTTCACAAACATGGCGTCTCTTGGATTGGATATTTCCAGAATTGTTTTTGTTTAATATTAACAACTGCTGAGTAAGCTGCATTTCAATTTTCCCTGTGTTAACAACAATAATTTAGCACCAGCTGGAGAGTAAGCTTTCAGGAGTTATCAAAGTATGGATAAGACTTTAAGATTTCGAAGGAAAGGCACCAGATTGCACATCAGTGTAGTACTGACACATTCCAACAAGAACAGGTGGAAAATTCCCCTGAGAGCTATATATGATTGCGCTCTATGTGAGAACACAATTACAAGCAAACTAAATTGCAACGAACTGTCAACTGCACATACTAAACATGGCTTTATATTATATTTATATTAATATAGACAATAATAATGGCAGAACGCCTTTATGTCAATATTAAAATATTGTAATGCAGGGATGAATACTTGTCATATTCCAAATGTTATTTATGTATATACCGTATGTGCATGAAAATAGTAGTGTGCATGAAAATACTATCACATAAAATGTAACTTATAAAAATATTAAAGTTTAATGTATCCATCCATCCATCCATCTTCTATACCGCTTATCCTTCCTTCAGGGTCACGGGGAAACCTGGAGCCTATCCCAGGGAGCATCGGGTACAAGGCGGGGTACACCCTGGACAGGGTAAGTTTAATATATGTTTTATATAATATGATATAATATAAACCATCCCTCCAGTCTATAATAACTCTCCACTAGGTTTTATTCCTCTCCTCCTCTCTGCTCTCTTCTTTTATTGTTTGATTTACCAGGTGCTTCAACTGGTTATGATAAATATGTCATAATTTCAGTCAAACCGGGGTCCCATTGATTTTATACAGAAACACCAGAAACATCAAGCTTGCATAAGAAAGCCCACAGTGAAATGTGAAAGATCAATCATGTTTCACATATATGTTCTACCCCGCGCTTTTGTATCGTGGAATGTCAGTATGCCATCAGATTCTGTTTTATTATTCCCACTTGGAAAGATCAATGAAGTGCACTGCTTCCTGTGATATTCCACTCAAAGAAATAAAAGTTCCAAGTGTATGATTTCATATGATCATGTTTATACGTGACATGTGGCAGATGTTTCACATCCTTTTCCTATTTAATCAGAACACAGTAAACACAATCTGTCCCCCCCCCCGCCCCCGCCCCGCAAGTCAGTTCTGTTTCTCTGGGATCACTTATTTGTCCTGGACCAGTTGGCCACCTGGGAGAGCAGGCGCTGATTACTCGGGCCTGATGGATGGATCGATGAATCCTCAGTAACAGACATAATGCACACCATATTGATGCTAGCCAACTGAAAGAAAAGTGGAATACGTCTATAGCTTTCCTGGACATTACAGTATATGCTAAGAGCGGAGGGGGGAAAGGGTTGGAGAAATTGAAAGCTGGCTGTATTTTGGTCTAATTAGACTATTTCCATCATGAAAGCATTCCCTGGGTCTTGTAAAGGGAATTAGAGTCATGCTCTGTGTAAATCTGCACCCTCAAGCCATCCTGAGTCATTGCATTGAGCCAAGAACAGACCTCTAGCTAATTCAATCAGCAATGCTAGGAACAGTGATGGCCAGGTCTTTTCTTTACACCAACATGTTACTCTCTAAGTTTTACCTTTATGCCTTTCATTAAAAATAAATAAATCACTAATATTTTAATGTATTTGGAGCTGAGCAACAGCACGTTTTAGCCCATAGAGTGAGCAAGGCAGAGCACAAGACCAAATGACTGACGTGCCTCGCAAAAATAATAAGGGCCTGATCTGATCTATTAATTATGACATGTCTCAGTGAGGGAACACCTGTGATGGAATTGGTTAAGAGAAACAAAATGGTGCTGCTTTGAAGCTGCCACCAACAGAGCATTAGAGATGATAATAGAAAGAAAAGTATAATGTGTATGAAAATGTAAGAGAGAGAGAGAGAGAGCGAGACAGAGAGAGAGACAGAGAGAGAGAGAGAGAGAGAGACAGAGACTGTTTGAAGCCTTAGGTACCTAAACCCTAATTACCAGAAGGAACACATTAAAAAGAAATGTGTCATTATGTTAACAATTAATATAATTATGTCTGTCCCTGCGGCCAGCCTGTTCCAAGTGTATGTGATGTGTGTGGGTGAGCAGCGGGGGCAAGACAGGCTACACAAGATAGCTTAGTGAGGACTAAATGTCCCCACAAAAATAGGTTTTAGATATCTGCCAGTTTTGACATTGTGGGGACATTTGGCATTGAATTGACTGTTTGTTGTTTATTTTATTTACTGTGGTTAAGGTTAGGGTTGGTTTTAGGTGGAGGTACAGCCTTAATTAGCTGACAATGTCAATATAAGGTCCTCACAAGGATAGTATGACAATTATGCCTGTATAGAGTGGGTTGTGGTTGTCCACCAGTCTCTAGACGTCTACTTTGTTCAAAAGAGAAAACCTCATAAGCACTTCAGAAGAATACTAATAATATTGACTTGCCATTTGTTCCTTTGGGAATGTCTCTGTCCTGCTTTTTTTTCCCCTGGATTTGCATTCTATTGGTCTCAGTGCCACACACACAGCTCTAGGCTGAGAGAATGAACGCATATGGCATAAGCCAGTTTTAATGAAAAAACAACTGAAAAAAAGTACATTTTAATATCAAACACCTACAACATAACCATCTTTCTTATTAATGAGTGTTTTACTACATACTCACCCTTCAGTGCAGGGCTAATTCATTACAGAACCTCATAACCTCGAAACGACACTTAAAATACCAATATTATTTTAACTTTAACATTTACAAATGGAAATTGGCCCTTTGATTATTCATCACAGGTACACTTCTCGAATGCCGGTAATTCTCCCTCACTCATCTTGTCTCCCGCTGCACCTGTTCCCCGCACATTCTCTTATTTGTCAGCATATGAACAGGAATATTTCATAATGGGAGATTCTGGTGACTATGTAATGTGTTGAAATGTCAAAAATGACAGATTCAATGATTGCTCTCTTTCCCTCTTGGTGCATTTTAAAGAATCTAAAGAAATAAATCATACTGAAGATGGGAAAATGACAGGAATATTTCGACATAATGAACAATGTCAGGTTATTTACTTGTTGCCAGTACATATACATATACACATATACATATACACACACACATATATATATATATATATATATATATATATATATATATATATATATATATATATATATATATATATATATATATATATATATTATTTTTTTTTTTTTTCTCCAGACAGCCTTTAAGAATGCCAATGACAAAAGAAGAATGTATTGAAATCATTCTCATGGCTGGATCAGGAAGCTGTCACAAGGTTGTGATGGACTTTAACAGGGAACATGGCAAACACGCCACACTTGACACTGTTGCCAAACTTATTAACAAATTCAAAAGAACTGGAAGTCTTGCAGACCGAGAAGTGGATGTCCGTGAACATTCAGTGACGAATGCACAACAAACGTGGTGGTGGCAAACATAATCCCTACATGCTAGTATGCAGTGAACAAAAAGTTAAGTGTGCATATTTATATAAATTAGTTCAAATATGTCAAATATGCACATTCTTGGTATTTTCTCAGTTTCCAGAAAAGGCTCTCTTGTACCGTCCAACAGTCTTGAGGACCTTCTATAAACAGAGTACTTGTGGTCTGCTGTTCCTCAGCGCTAAATTAATTATATATGGATGATGATTGTACTTCTTACATCCTAAGAAAGCCACTAAAATCAAAGTTCCTAAAGGATCTTTTTTCCATCACGCATCACTTCTCATGCATCATTGCAGAAGCTTTCTCTCCTGAAAGAGATGTAATCAGCTGTACTTTGGGGATACCATGAGAATGATGCTGATTTTTTAAGCAACTTTGTAGCATCAGAACGAATTATTTATGAAAAATTTCTCAGTGGTGACTTACTTCCATAGCAATGAACATCTCAGTTAACAGAATTTGTTGCTATGGCAGCAATGAAACTTGGGGAACATATACTCATCTACACTCACTGAACTTTAGAAATTCAATGGAGTGATTTTATTTTTAATCAATTCAAAATTATTCTGTCTTATCACCTTTATTCCATGATGAAACATTTCTAACCAGATGGGACTGCTCTTTTACAGGATGACCCCCATCCACAGGGTACGAGGCCTCATGGAATGATGTAAATTATATGCTATGGGCTTCAGTGAGCATATCTAAACCCAATTTAAGCCGTATGGGAGATTTCGGAGTGACGTGTCAGCTTTCTACAACCATCATCAAAACACCAACTGAGTGAATATCTTTTGGAAAATGGTGTTAATCTTTATTAAAAGTGGCTCAATACTTTACTCAGACACTTTATTTTGTTTTGGTCACCCGTGTGTACATTTGATCCCCAGAGTATGAACATATTTGTTTCATTTCACTTTTTTATGCGAGACAATTCACGGTAGTTGTAGCTGTTGTAATAAGAAATATCACCAAATTGCCATTAACAGTAATGCTCAGATTAAAGTACACCATTATGGGTATTAATTGTACTAGTTTAAAGGCCGGCTGTTAATTATTGACCACATTCAAAGGTTGGAATGGAAATGCAGAGTTTTTGCAGATTCATTGGCAGACACTTTTGCAGTCTCTAACTAAAAGAAAAATTTGAAAGCTCCCTGCAGGGAAAAAGCAGCCATGTTAAAATAAATTCTCTTAATAAAGCTCGTTTCTCAAATCTAAGAGCAACTTACACGAGTATAAGAGAGCAATCTATGGCTGAACAAGTATATATAAGTATATATACTTTCAAAATGTAAGAAATATGACATCATGATGAGAAATATGCCATCAAGCATTGGCAGATGTATACAAGAAGCTTGAGCACAACAGGGTGGTATAAAGAGATCAACCTGATCTCGCACAGTGATCATCCCACACTGATATCCGTATGATGCATACTTCTCAAAACAATTTTCTTTTCCAGAGACTCATGCATTGGATAATCTCATCCGGATAGTGTAGACTTGTACCTAGTAACTGCTGATGTAATCATAAAGACTGCCCTGTGCCTCTAGGACTCTTCATATTCTTGCTGTGTTCATTTGAGCAATAATAAGGCACAACAGTCTGGTTCTGCTGTCAAGCATATGGCATATGTATCACACTTCAGAATATCGTTTAAAAAGCGGTATATGCTCATATGCAATATGCTCATACTGAACATCTATTCAACGCACTTTATAGTGAATTATATAGTGATTCATAATCCCACTATCTGGTGTCATCCAGAAGAGAATGAGCTCTCTTTGAGTCTGGATCCTCTCAAGGTTTTCTATTCAAATAATCTCTGGGAGTTTTTTTCTTGCCACTGTTACCTCTGGCTTGCCCATACGGATCCAACTATACAGTGCTGTGAAAAAGTATTTGTTCCATCCTGATTTCTTCTGTTTTTATGTATATCTCATACTAAATAATTTTAGATATTCAAACGTAATACAACATAGAACAAAGGCAACCTGAGTAAACACATGCTACAGTTTATATTATATAATAAATATATATTTAATTGAAGCAAAAAAAGTTATCCAACATCTATAAATATTGTGAATAACTAATTTCCCCCTAAAACTTAAAATTTGGTTGTGCCACCTTTAACAGCAATAACTGCAACCAAACACTTCCGATAACTGGTGATCAGTCTTTCACTTACTTCTAGGACTAGGACTTACTCCTATGCTTTGGATCATTGTCTTGCTGCATAATTAAGTTGCGCTTCAGTTTCAACTTCCAGATATTCTCCTTTAGGATTTTCTGGTAGAGAGCAAAATTTTTGTTTCCCTCAATTATTGCAAGGTGCCCAGGCCCTGAAGCAGCAAAGCCACACCATCACACTACCACCACCAAGCTTGACTGTAGGTATGATGTTCTTTTTGTGGAATTCTGTGTTTGGTTTATGTCAGATCAAACGGGACCCCTGTCTTCCAAACAGATCCACTTTTGACTCATCAGTCCACAGAACATTCTCACAAAAGTTTTGAGGATCATCAAAGTGTGTTTTGGCAAAATACAGATGAGCCTTAATGTTCTTCTGGGTTAGCGGTGGTTTTCGCTTCACCACACTTCCATGGATTACATTTTTGCCCAGTGTGTTTCTGATAGTGGAGTCATGAACAGTGACCTTTACTGATGCAAGAGAGACCAGAAGGTCCTTTGATATTGTCCTTGGGTCTTTTGTGACTTCCTGGATGAGTAGTTGCTATGCTCTTGGAGGAATTTTGGAAGGTCAGCCACTTCTGGGAAAGTTCACTACTGTCCCGAGTTTTTCAATCTGGAGATAATGGCTCTCACTGCAGTCCTTTGGCGTTCCAGACCCATTGAAATAGCTATGTAACCCTTCGCAGACTGATGTATTTCAGTCACCTTCTTCCTCATCATTTCTGGAATTTCTTTCAACTTTGGCATAGTGTGTTACTGGGTAAGACCTTTTAAACAACTTCATGCTGTTAAAAAAGTTCTATTTAAGTGTTGATTTGATTGAACAGGGTTTGCAGGATTTTGGGAATCAGTAACTATGGAGGGAAATACATTTTCACACAGGCCCAAATGGAATTGGATAATTGTTTTGCTTCAATAAATAACATTAGCATTTAAAAACTGCATTTTGTGTTTACTCAGGTTGCCTTTGTTTTATCAGGATGGGGCAAATACCTTTTCACAGTACTATAAACCTACATATGGATTTCTGTAAAGCTCCTTTGTGACACTGTCTATTGTTAAACGTGATACACAAATGAAACTGAATTGAAATTCATTAAATGTCTCTGCCAATCCCCCTCATCTTAACCATTCATAAGTTTTCATAATGATTGCCTTGAATAAAATCTGTATAAATTTGCAATCCTCAATAACATTTGTTAGACCTGTTAATTGTGCTTTAAAGGGTATGCTGAAAGAGAATTCCAGAATTTGGCAATACACACACTATTGAAGAAATCCTAATTTGAGATGTTCAGCAGTGATATAGCAACAAACTTTGACTCCAATTACAGCTCTAGTTCATAGACATTCAAGAGAAAAGCCTCTCCAAATAACTGACAAATAATACAAATGTGGTTCAGCTTATTTTATGGAGGAAGTAATGACATTAAGCACAGCATTGTTTCAGTTTCTTCACATAGGCTTACGTTAATAGGTTTTAATGTCTACACCGTTTTAAGCTATCATAAATATCCTGATTTAAAAATGAATGATGCATCCAATTTACAGTGGGAAAGCCCAGTTAAATTAATAGCGTCATGAAAAAGACATGGTTCAGAGAGGTTTTTACGATCCATATGCTGGAGGTCCACAATCCAAAGCTAAGTAATAAAGAACAGGCCAGGGTCAAACATGGTGAGATCAAAATTAACAAAACTAAAGGTCAATTTAAATGAAAAGTCAAGGGCCAGGCAGAGATCAAAATTTAACAAAGCAGAGTATTACCAAAATCTAGGGGGTAATCCAAAACAGGTAAACAAAGAGGCAAGGTAAGGATCATATGCAACATTCAAGGCAAATAAACAATGGCTCAAAATTTACCTGAATAGGAACTATCAGCCAGGCTTCCAATGTTTTTGCTGTATATGTTTGGCCTTTATGTACATATACATACAAGTACAAAAGACGAACATAGAGGTGTCCATGTTTTCCACTTTTTTAGCTTGAACACATGGAGGTCGAAAATAATGATCAAGTTCTGACTTGCCATCTCCAAATCCAATGCAGCATAACTATGACCTACCACTGCTGATGTCACAAATTAAACACTTTTGAGGAGAGGGTGTCAGACACAGAATTAAAGCTCCAGCCAGTTTTCACCTATATTCGCACATTCCTACTAGCCAATCACTAGAGAGATAAATGACCGGTTCAGACACTTCAGTTCTGGATAGTAACTTTTTCCAAACTTCCATGCTCCTCTCTCTCTCTCTCTCTCTCTCTCGCTCTCTCTCTCTCTTTCTTCAAAAAACTACTGACAGGCGAAGTGAATAACATTGATTATCTTGTTATAATGGCACCTGTCAAGGATATATTAGGCAGCAAATGAGCAGCCAGTTCTTGAAGTTAATGTGTTGAAAGCAGGAACACGGAAATATCTGAGTGACTTTGACAAGGGCCAAATTGTAATGGTTAGATGGCTGGGTTGGAAACGGCAGGTCTTGTGGAGTTTTCCCAGTATGCAGTGGTTAGTACTTACCAAAAGTGGTCCAAGGAAGGATAACTGGTGAACCGGCAACAGGCTCATGGATGCCCAAGGCTCATTGATGTGTGCGTGGAGCGAAGGCTAGCCCATCTGGTCCGATCCCACAGAAGAGCTACTGCAGCAAAAACTGCTTAAAAAGTTAATGCTGGATATTATAGAAAGGTGTCAGAAAGCAAAGTGCATCACAGTTTACTGCATATGGGGCTGCATAGCCACAGATGGTCAGAGCACCTATGCTGACCCCTGTCTACTAGAGATGGTATTCCCTAATAGCAGTGGCTTCTTTCAACAAGATAATGTGCCCTGCCACGCTGCAAAAATTGTTCAGGAACGGTTTGAGGAACATGGCAAACAGTTCAAGGTGTTGATTTGGCCTCCAAATTCCACAGATCTCAATTCAATTGAGCATCTGTGGGATGTGCTGGACAAGCAAGTCCAATCCATAGAGGACACACCTCACAATTTACAGGACTTAAAGGATCTGCTGCTAATGTCTCGGTGCCAAATACCACAGCACACCTTCAGAGGTCTTGTAGAGTCCACGCCTCGACGGGTCAGATGTGTTTTGGCACCACAAGGGGGACCTACACAGTATTAGGCAGGTGGTTTTAATGTTATGGTTAATCTGTGTATATTAGGATAAATGCTGTTATTCAGGAATGATACAAATGCTACTCACAAGTATGAATGATATACTACAGTCTTACAGGTAGCAGTACTATATGTTGCTTGACCTGTAGTTGCTGAAACGACAATTTAGCACATGGTTAACTACTCAGCTCCTCAATCAGGTCATGCTTGGATTGTACTATAAGTCACTTTGGATAAAAGTGTCTGCCAAATGAATGAATTCAAATGCAAATGCAAATGATTTGTGATAAACCCAACCATGAGCTCTTAGCACTTGGCACATCTGAATTATATTGCAAAGGGACATCTTATTGGAGATGAAAGGAGTTGCAGACAGCCCAGATGGTTATGCTATTTAAATGCTATTAAATTAGGCCATTTCACTGCATAAAATAGTCCTTAAGTCATCAAAGAGAACAGACGTCAACAAAGGGCCTGGGTTTTGTCTGTCTTTATTATGTTTTCTATGTTTATTTGCAAATTCAGATAAACGAAGGGCATTCATGTCCTTCATAATCCATCCTCCAAGAAAAATAAATTAATTAGACCACAAAGACAGTTGGATACAGACTCAGAGGGTATGAAATTAATTTGCTCTAAAACAGCACACCACTCTTGGCTTGTTCATGTGTCCAAGTAGGGTAACGCAAGAAATTAAAGAGATTTCTTAAGCTATTGGAGTAAGGTGCAACAACATGAAACTCGACCAACCAAATCAAAGCTATACAGAGGAAGAAATATAAAAAGTAAAAAAAAAAAGAAAAAAAAAGAAGAAAAACAAGAATCACAATTAGGCAATCAGAAAGAGAATCAAGAGAAGAAAATGAGATGAGGGTATTGAGCTCCTTCATCGAGAGAGTTGTCTTACAAGCGGAGCTTCTCTGAGAAAAAAGAAAAACAAATCTTCAAATGCTGTAGTAATTGAGGATGCATTTCATCTTGTTCTTGTTGGAGCTCTCGGGATTTTAAATCAAAAGTGTGCGCAGCAAGGTATGGATCATTTTTTAATAGCTATGATAGTGAGATGGATTTCTTTCTCCCATACTGTCTGAAAATTGTATTAAGTCCTCTTGTTACTGGTAATAAAAGTGTCACACAAACACTACTTTGGGAAAACTGGGTTCCACATTCTCATAGGTATATCAATATTAAACCTGGAAAGTGAAGCCTTGCGTTGACAACCCCCCACACATTTTGTCCTCCTTGTATAAACAAAAACAATCATGCATAAATAAGATCTTGACTGGCAAGAAACCAGTCAAGAGGTAGATGCAGGGATGGATTACTGAATGTGGCTACTGGGTACATGCTCAGGGGCCCTCGATGAGCATATATTATGTTTTGACAGATTTGAGATTAGGCCCTTATGTTATCACACACAACACAAACCAATGAATGTAATGTCACAGAATCTGAAATAAAATAACATTCAGAAATGTTATTGTTGTGTGGGCCTGAATTTGTTACCAATAAACAGTCAGTTGGGGCCTAACTGTTTTTAACCGTCTACACACCCATGTTGAAATTGCAGGTTTTTGTGTTGCAACAAAAAAATTTAACCCAGATAAATCATGTCAGAACTTCTTCCATCTTTTATGTTATATGCTTCCAACAAAATTCAAGTGAAAAACAAATAGAAACATTTTAGGAAAAAACATGCGGGGGACTTAACCTGATTGCATAAGTGTGCACACCCCTTAACTAAAACTTTGTTAAAGCACTTTTTGCTTTCACTCAGTCCTTTGGAGTAAGAGTCTACCTTAGCACATCTTGATTTGCAAATTTCTTCCACTCTTCCTTGCAAAAATGCTCCAAAATTGTTAAGTATTCTGAGCTATACAAAGATGTGCTATGTCACTATCTTGACTAAAGCCCCAGTTCCAGCTGAAGAGAAGCAGCCACATAGCATGATGCTGCCAGCACCATGCTTCACTATGGGAATGGTGTTATTTGGGCAATAAGCTATCTTGTTTTTAGCACAAACATATCTTTTAGAATTACTCCCAGAATGTTCTACCTTGGTCTCGTCATGTAACACATAATCACATGGTTTGGGGTGATTTAGGCAGGCTTGCAGAACTTCCTGTTCTTGGTTGTTCTTGTCACTGTGGTGCCCCATTTTCTCCACATGTTGTTGATGGCCTACACGACTGTACATATAATATTTTGAATACTCTTTCGACCAATCTCCTGATCGATACCTTTTAGACAATGAGATCCTATACACGCTTTGTAAGCTCTTTGCGGACCAAGGCTTCAGCAGTCATGAAACCTAGAATCAGACTCACTTCACTTATGACATATGTATGATAATTAATTTTGAATGAGTTTGAATGTGATTGCTTCATTCTGAGCCTAAATGTTACCATTTATTTTTCACTTGAATTTTGTTAGTTGCTACACTAAATGTGGAAAAATATCTGACATTACTTATCTTGGCTTTTTTTTTTTTACCTTACAAAAATGTCATTTTAACAGGGGTGTGTACACTTTTTATACCAAATTGTAGATAAGTAGATAAAAAAAACAACAATAACAAAAACACATGGATAAACATAAACCGACATTAATTATGTGGATGCAAATAAAACTTAAAACATAAAGAGAAGCCAAAGAAGCATTTTTTCCTAATGGGGCAGATTTAAAATGAAGGCTATCAGTGCTAGCTGTTGAGTCAGAGTTTGTTAAATCACTGGACGATTTGCTGGATGAGTTTAATTGAATAAGGAAAGATTAAATTCTGCATAGCACTGAAGCTAATAAAATACCTCAAAATGGATCTTTAATGTAATAATTCACATCTGTGTTTTATTTTGCATGTGTTGGGTTGTGGGACAGGGCAGTCAAGGCTCCCTGCATTGGTTTATGTATAGCATCTAAATAGGGAGACACTGCTTAGGTCCCTTCCTTACTTATCTAAACTAATTAGTTATAGTATCAGATGAATCTTTTGCAGTGTGTTATAATGTAATGTGTGAATTAACTAAAACTATGGATTAACTTGAAAATCAGCAAATTAGCACCAACACTGCATTCATCCAGGCAGCAATTTTTCATCTCATGTAGCTCAGATTGCTCAGGTTGCCAGTGGGTGTTCCTAGCATTAGTTGCCATGGTTTCACTGGAAGCGCCAGGCTAATGTAATATCCACAGAAATTATATCTGTACGAGTTAGCTAGAGAAGGTATATAAAATGCACCTATTACAGCAGCTTAAAATGATCGATGTACAGAAATAGTATGGCAAAAATACAGGTGTACCCATAAAATATTTTGGGTAAATCAAACACTTCAAATCTGTAGCAGCAAAGAATTTGAATCCAAAAACATTAATAATGTTTCACAGTCAGGGAAAGAAGCATTTTTGCAGAAAGCTTACCATAGCCATTTCATGTCTTTAATGGTCATTTCACCTACTGTTGCCAGAAATGTTGACTTCCAGTGCTTTGATACTTCATTGCTGGTGTGAATGTGGGGTCTTTTTCATGGTGACTTCATCATTAACTCTCCATCCTTTCCAAGTACAGTATTTCTGAACCAGTATAGTTTTAACACTTCTAGCATTCTGGATTTTTGACCCAGTCCACATACTGACTCACAATTAGTCTCCATGGGAAATTTTGTACACCTAAATCTGTTTCTTTTCTGAAAAATATCTTCCCTGCTTACTTTCACCTCTGTGTACACTGATAAGACATAACAGTAAAACCACGTGCCTAATATTGTGTAGGTTCCTCTTGTGCCAGCAAAGCAGCTCTGACCCATGAAGGCATGGACTCCACAAGACCTCTGAAGGTGTGCTGTGGTACAGTGTCTGGCACCAAGATGTTAACAGCGGATCCTTTATGTCCTGTAAGTTGCGAAGTGTGGCCTCCATGCATTGGACTTGTTTGTCCAGCACATCCCACAGATGCTTGATTGGACTGAGATCTGGGGAATTTGGAGCACTTCTGGTAGGTTTCAATTTTTCTTGGACCAATTTTGGAAGGTACTAATCACTGCATATTGATTACACCCCACAAGACATGCCGTTTTGGAGATGCTCTGACCCAGTCATCTTGTCATCACAATTTGGCCCTTGGCAAAGTGGCCCAGATCCTTACGCTTGCCCATTCTTCCTGCTTCCAACACATCAACTTTGAGAACTGACTATTCACTTGCTGCCAAAAATTTCCCACCACTTGACAGGTGCCACTGTAAATATCAATGTAATCAATGTTATTCACTTCACCTCTCACTGGTTTTAATGTTATGGCTGATCTGTATAAACTCTATCTTTACTGCTTTGTGTGCATCTGAAAATGTAACACATGCTAGGTGATATTTACTGACTCACAGCTCGAGGGTACCTGGTTTGATCCTGAGCTTGGGTTGTGCATTTCCTTCTGTGTGTTGTCCACTGGGTTCTCTGGTTTCATCCCACTTCCTAAAAAACATTGAATATGTGGACTGGTGACTCTAAATAGTCTAAATGAGTGTGCAAATGTGGGTAAGATGTTCTGTGATGGATTGGTGTCATATAGTGCCATGTATCCCATAAGCTCATAAGTTAATGTTTACACAAGTGCATTTTTTTGACACTACAGATAATCGTAGTCAACAAACAATGCAAATATAGAAGGGAAAATGTTTATAATCACACTATCCAGTTTCAACTAGGATGGCTTCCCTTTTGAGTCTGGTTCCTCTCAAGGTTTCTTCCTCATATAATCTCAGGGAGGTTTTCCTTGACACTGTTGCCGCTGGTTTCCTTATTAGGTACATTTATACACTTAAAATTTACAACCAGAATGTATATATTTCAGTAAAGCTGCTTTGTGACATTGTCCATTGTTAAATACAATTGAATCCCTGCTTTCTGCCCATGTATTCTGGAATCACCAAGAGACTGACAAGTGGTTAGTGAAGTAAAACAAATGCAAAAATGTGCTGGGTCTAGCACTGTGTTTTTATTATGGGTCACTACATGCTGTAGCTTAATATATAAACCTCGATGTGTGGTTTTTAATCTCATGACAAACCAAACTCATTCTGACACAGCGTACAAAGAACAGTGCTCCATCATTTCATCCCTCATCTCTCTGCAGCTGGCCATCATCCAATCCCAGACTTCTAGTAGATCTTCACATCATCAGATGTCCGCTCTTTCATTTTCTCTCTCATTATGTGTGTAATGAAGAGGAGCCTTGCAGACAATGTGTGAACCTTGCTGTCCTCCTTTTTCCAACACTATCTAAACTATGGCTGATGCTGTGGGTGCGTGCGTACATGAGTGTGAGTGTGTGTGTGTGTGTGTGTGGGGGGGGGGGGGGGGGTTGTGCACATGTGCCACCTCAGAAACTGTCACAAAGATGAAATACACTATAACCAAGTGTCATGAAGCCAGATCCAAGCTGACAGTAGGGCTTCAAACACAGCTTTCACCAACTCATCGCCAAACGGTGCCTGTCTGTGTCAGCCTCTCTCGCTCTCTCTCTCTCTCTCTCTCTCTCACACACACACACACACACACACACACACACACACAGCTGTGACCTATCTCCACCCTTCTGTGGCAACATGCCTTTACTATGACAAATTTGCTCATTGCATTTTGCTCATCAACCTTGTGCAGTGTAGCCAATACCAAAACCACCTGGATGATGTGATTAATGTTCACATTGCTTAATAAAAGGCCCGATTATTTACATCATATCATGGCTAAGTACAATAGAGAAGGAAGGGAGGTGGATGAGGTGGTTAGCCTCTTTTCTACTCCACAGTGAGGAAGCAAAGCTAAAATAAATCTAAGAGAGAAAATATTCTCCTGCTTTTCAAGTGATGGATGAATAATCGAATGTGGACACACACAAAAAAGTTTGGGTTTGTTTTCCTCTCTGTCCCCAATGAGTCATATTAAACTAAACTTAATTAACTGAAAGAGCTCAAATGTTTCCTTCTGGTTACTGAGGTTAAGGTTTAGGTGTAAGAAGGCATTAATGATCTGCTTTAATAATTATGTCAATAGAATGTTCTCACACTTGAACTAGTTAAAGACATATTGACATAATGGTCAAGTTATATCTCTATTTCCCCATCTGTATTTAACCAAATCCTACCTCCCTGGATGTTGAAGAATTTAGATTTGAATCAACAAATTTCTTGCAAGACAGTCCTTTTAACTTGTTCTCATTGCTTCACAGTTTTACTGTACTCTTGTATTTTGTGTCTTTAATTTGCCCCAGCTGTTTGTGTTTCAGCTTGATTATGTTGGTTATTTAAACCCCTCGTGTTGCTGTGCACTGCGCGCAGTATTATCCGTTAATAAGTAAGTGAAAGGTGAATGCGTTAGTATGCTAAGCAGTCTTGTTTACGTGTCCTATTTTGTTCCCTGCCTCGCATCCAGTTTCCTGTTTAACCTCGTTAATCCTGTTCAGTAGTGACCGCGTTTAATGTGTCCTGATTTAAGTTTCCAAAATAAAGACGCTGATCTGCGATTGCTTCTGCCTCCAGTCCCGTGTTGTTACAGAATACTGCGCCAACCATGCAGAAGCAGCAGATCAAAATGACGAGTTTGAGAGGTGGCATCGCTCGTTCTGGGAAATAAACAACAAATAAACGAAGAACTTGCTCAGATCCACCGCCTTCTGAAACTGCTGCAGCAAGCCGGGCCACGTGACACGTCGCCAGGCGCGCAAGTTCCCCTGCCCCCACTGCCGGAGAGCTACGCTGCACTACGCGGGCAGCCAAGCTACACGGATTACCGGGGCTTCCCGCCGCCGGGGAACAACGCTGCGCTACGTAGGCAGCAGAGCTACCCGAACTCCTGGGGCTTCCCACTGCAGGGGAATTACACCACGCTGTGCAGGCAGCAGAGCTACCTGAACTACTGGGGCTCCCCGCTGCCGGGGGACTACACTGCACAATGCAGGCCGTAGGAGGTCGCAGCCCCAGAGTCCCAGCCTGAGGTTAACGTGGCGACCTCGGAGCCTCCGCCTGAGGTCAACAGGGCGACCTCAGAGCTCCAGCGAGAGACCCGTGGGGACGTCTATGCCACCGAAAAAGCTGCCCTGCTGTCCTGTCCTGCTGAGGAAGCTGTCCTGCTGCCCTGTCCTGCTGAGGAAGCTATCCTGCTGCCCTGTCCTACTGAGGAAGCTGTCCCGCTGCCCTGTCCTGCTGAGGAAGCTATCCTGCTGCCCTGTCCTGCTGAGGAAGCTATCCTGCTGCCCTGTCCAGCTGAGGAAGCTATTCTGCTGCCCTGTCCTGCTGAGGAAGCTATCCTGCTGCCCTGTCCAGCCGAGGAAGCTGTCCCGCTGTCCTGCCCAGCTGAGGGAGATGTCCAGCTGTCCAGCCCAGCCGAGGAAGCTGTCCCATTGTCCAGCCCCGCCGAGGGTGTCGCCCAGCATTCCAGTCCCGCTGAGGGCATCGCCCAGCGTTCCAGTCCCGCTGAGGGCGTCGCCCAGTGTTCTAGTCCTGCTGAGGGCATCGTCCAGCGTTCCAGTCCCGCTGGGGATGTCGTCCAGTGTTCCAGTCCCGCTGAGGGCATCATCCAGCATTCCAATCCCGCTGGAGTCGTCACCCAGCGTTCCAGTCCCGCTGAAGATGGCGCCCCGAGCTTCAGTCCCGCTGGGGGTGGTGCTCCACCTGTCTGCTGCCCGGCGGAGGCCGCCCTGTTTTCCAATGCAGCGAGAGACAGATCACACAGGGGCCCCGGACCGCCGTTGGAGGGGGGTGCTGTTACGCTCCCGCCGGAAGATGGCACTGCGCCGTCAACATGCACACGCGGCTTTAGAGAGCGCGCGTACATGAGACTTTTGTACATGGACACACGCCTTTGTTTGTTTTGGTTTTCCCCTTGTTTAAGCATTGGTTGATGTTCGAGGGTGTGTCTTTAATTTGCCCCAGCTGTCTGTGTTTCAGCTTGATTATGTTGGTTATTTAAACCCCTCGTGTTGCTGTGCACGGCGCGCAGTATTATCCGTTAATAAGTAAGTGAAAGGTGAATGCGTTAGTATGCTAAGCGGTCTTATTTACACGTCCTATTCTGTTCCCTGCCTCACATCCAGTTTCCTGTTTAACCTCGTTAATCCTGAGTCAGTAGTGACCGGTTTAATGTGTCCTGATTTAAGTTTCCAAAATAAAGACGCTGATCTGCGATTGCTTCTGCCTCCAGTCCCGTGTCATTATAAAATTGACATTTGTTTAAATGTTAATTAAAGGCACCTGCATTCACCAACGTTTATGATGAAAAATAAATCCAAATAATGAACAACATTAAATTACAGAATGTTCCTAACTGCTGATAACTTACTAAATAAATTTAGTAAGTAAAATTTGCAATTTTGCCTCTGAATTTAGTCAGTGAACAATCACAAGCATTTTAATGAATTTTGGTCATTGAGGCCTTGATTTCACTCACTGACTACGTTTACATGGACAGCAGTAATCTAATTATTGACCTTATTTTGAATAAGACAATATCCTGATTAAGGTGTTTACATGAGTTGCTTTTAGAATATTCTTTTCATGTTCCCTTTTTACATGTTATATAACATAGATGGATTAACAGCACACGTCATTACGTCCCCACGCCAGGCCATCCAATGTTCCCTCCACAATATCACGTATCAACATACAGTTCGTCTTCGTTATGGTACTGTATACAGTTTTGGGTGTTTCATTTTTAATTTTTACGAAATCTTCAAGTGCAGTTAATTATTTTTCATGCTGTATGTGCAAATACTGCTTGAACCGTGCACTTACCTACTATATAGTAGCTGAGATAAGTGTATTTCAAGTACGTGGTTTCGGACGCAGCCGTGCTCTCTTGTTTGCCGTCAGGCGGTTGAGCACTGCCATGTGTGTACGTGTCCTGTAGCAAAATGTGGTGAAAACTCACACACGACGTTAATAGTGTGATTAAGGTGTGTACATGTCTGTAATGCACTTCGATAATGCGACTAAAATAGGAATACTCCACATGTCTTAATTCGATTTGTGTTTACTTCGAGTATGACTTTAGACGGATTAAGGTCATCAATAATCGCTGTTTACATGCTAGTTTCTTCATCAGTCTATCATCTTATTCGAGTTAATATCGGATTATTGTTGTGCATGTAAATATACTGACTGGTTACTTGAATACTGGTCAATTGGTATTTGGTTTATTCAGTTTATTATTTACAAAATCAGTTAACAAAATAGAATTGTTAGTTACTTTGTTAATGTTACTTATGATGTATTAATGCAGTAAATCATGGTTTGTTATTAGCATATTGAATAATGTGCTAAATAATGTCAATTAAGGGAACCATAATGTAAAGCGCTACCATTAATCCAGATTCTGTGGAATGTTATTCACTGTGCTACTAAGACATCACTGACAGTTTCACAGTATTACAATCATCATGACACCTCAATCTGTGAAATTTGTGTCATCCAAATTTATTCCTGATTTGATTACAGATTTCTAAAATGAAAATTGTCCCCTCCAAAGTCTCATTAAAACTGTGGGTCAGAACCAATTATCTTCTAGCTTGAGACGTTGCATGAGTCAGTCTCAAGTTCTGTTTATGCTCAAAGATAGGGAGCTCTGTGAAATCAGTGTGTGTTGATTCAGTGTTGAGTTGATGTATGTTGAGATTTAGATGATCAGTATCATTAAAAAGATCCTGTCTTGATCTCCCAGGTTAACACAAGCCCTCTGGCTAAGCAATGCATTAATTCATCTGTGTGCATCTGCCACCACTTGCGACATTATCAAATCAAGTCCCACCGGCAATTACTATAAGGCTATGTTCATTCACAGAGGACTGTGTTCACACTCTCCTGCATGCTCCATGATCCGTGCAGTGCGTTCGTTGTCTGAATAAAATAAGTGTCTTAATTAATATGGAATTGAGGCTTCAACGTGTAAATATTTCCCAAAGGGTTTGATGGAAAGCTCAAGTAAGCCTCCATACCCAGAGTTAGGATGTGACAAGCAAGGTCGGAACATTTCCATGATGTTATTTATTGTTGAGCATGGCTATGTGGAAGAGACTACTAGTCCGCAGGGTACACATTTCTACTCTCCCTGACACACCTGAACCTCTTCATTGCTTGGGTTCAGTTGGTTGAGAGAAAACTGTGGACGATCTGGGGTCCTGGAGGACCAGTTTGGAAAGTATGAAAAGTGTCAAACCTCTTTTCAGAGGTTTATTTGTTAACAAAAGGTGCTGAGTCAAAAGGGAGAGTAATCATACAATGTGTCTAATTAGGCTAGAGGGTTCCTAACACTGACATTGTGAGAAATACCCCCCACCCACCCCCACACACACCCACACACACACACACACACACACACACACACACACATTCACACTCACTCACTCAGAAGCAAAAGGGCAGAGAGCTCATCAGAGACAGAGAAGCAGACAGGAAGAGCTCCTCAGGGTCCTATGGTAATCCTCATAAACATTGCTGCAGTCAGACTGATGCTAATGCACCATGTCTGCTGGCACATACACACTCGGCCCCAGTGCCACTCAAGAGAGAATGGGATCATAATATCCAGGACACACACACACAAAAAGCACGTATTGTAAAGGTCGACGCTAATTATGAAGAACACAGTATGTTCAAGTATCATGTTGAAGTAATTACTGCATATCACCGTTTTAATAGTATCAATTAACGGAGCATGTTTTTAATTTCAGTAATGTGTTTCAATTAGTTTATAAGAAACTCTTACATTACCTTATGGATCAGGGGCTTCACACAGTAGGTGGCACCATACCTACTAATATGATGTTCCAAAAACTTTAAAGTTAAACAAATCCATATTTTCTTTCAGGTTGAGAAGCTCAAGTGGTTTCCTCTGAATCAACTGAATTCTGTCAGAGATGTTTATAGAAATAAATGAAAACAGAAGGTAAGTGAAAGGATCTTATGTAATAAATATACGGATCAGAGATCATCAGAATTATTACATGTAAGGATCAAATGATAGAGAATGTGGCAGGCAGAATGAAAAGGTGATAAAAGAGTCAAGCTCTGTTGCACTGTGGGCTGATTCATGTTGGCATCATAATTTTAGAATGTTAGGAATGGATTTTCTGATCATTTCTTTCTTTTTCTGTCTTTCTCAGAGATTTCAAAACAATCAGACATTATATGCAGTGCATATGTAGTTTTACCACAGTGAGATTACACTTGATTACACTTATATTTTCTTGACAGAGTAAATGAGTTAGGGATGAAATGCATATCTGAATATATTATTTGGATTGAACAGATAATGATAAACAGATACAAATACAGATACAAATAAGACTGCACTAGTAAATCTGATTACAGATATTGCTATTGAGACTTGGAGCACTGAACAGTTACCAACGCAATTTGCTTTTCACCACTAAAATTAGTACACAATAAAAAACTACGCTAGTTACAATATGTGTCAGAATTCTTTAACATAGTCACAATTTTATACGCAAACTTTAGCAAGGACAAGTAACGTAATGAAAGCCCATTTTCACCAAGATCTAGATTCTAAATCAAAATTATGAGAAAAGTCATAATTTGATAACACTTTACAAAAACAGTACATGAATAATCATGAACTAATACCTGAACTAATACTTACTTAAATCTGATTTAATGACGGGTTAAGCCATGTACTAACAGGCTTGGGGAGTAATGGAATACATGTAATGGTGTTACATAATCAGGATACAAAAAACTGGTAACTGTAATCCGTTACAATTACGTTAAAAAACAAAGTAATCAGATTACATGTACGTTTTTTTAACGGTGGTGCCATCTTCTCCATGAAATTGGCCCACACTCGGGACGTAAATTATGGGCCCCGATCACTCAAAATCTCCTCCGTGATCCCAAAGTACCTGAACACATACTGGAACAATAGCTCGGCTGTGGTAAAGGCTGATGGGATGGCAGGTAGTGGGATGAGACGCAGGGACTTCGAAAATCGATCGATGACCACTAGGATGGTGGTGTTACCCTGCGACTCTGGTAGGTCAGTGATGAATTCTATGGACAGGTGGGACCATGGACTTGCTGGAATGGGCAGGGGCTTAAGCTTGCTGATGGGCAGTGTCCGCGGTACCTTCACCTGGGCACACGTAGAGCATGAGGACACTATACGCTGCACCTCCCTGGACATGTAGGTATGGTGTACTCCCGGGTGACCCGTAGCCACCACCGTGTGGGCCCAGGTAGTGAGCTCCAGCCGGTGTTGTTCCGAGACAAACTGCTTCCCGGGCGGACATGCTACAGGAATTTGCGACCTTTGAAAGCGTGTTAGGGCCTGATCCAATGCCCATTCGATGGCGCTGACAACGCAGGAGGGGGGCAGAATATAATCCACGTGGTCGACTGACTCACCATACTGTGGAGCCGCGACAGGGCATCGGCCTTGGTGTTCTTCTATCCTGGCCTATAAGACAAGGTGAACTGGAACCTGGAGAAGAACAGGGACCAGCGGGCTTGGTGAGGCATGAGACGTTTGGCCGTACGTAGACACTCCAGGTTTTTATGATCGGTGAAAATAATGAATGGGTGCGTGGGACCCTCCAGCCAATGCCTCCATGCCTCCATTCCTCCAGGGCGAGTTTGACCATCAAGAGTTCTCTGTTCCCCACGTCGTAGTTGTCTTCCACCAGGGATAGTTTATGGGAAAAGAAAGCCACGGTGTGAAGCTTTTGTTTGTCTCCTCATCACTGTGAAAGGACGGCCCCCACTCCTGCTTCTGAAACATCGACCTCCATGACGAAGGGCTTGGAGTGGTTAGGGTGTTTGAGGATGGGAGCAGTAGTGAAGGCTTTCTTGAGCTTTTTCAATGCTTCCTGGGCGGCTGGGGTCCAAGCTAGCTGCCTTGGCTTGCCATGTAGGAGGGACGTCAGGGGGTGTGCTATTGTGCTAAACCCTCTAATGAACCGTCTGTAAAAAAAAAGCCTAGGAACCATTGCAACTCCTTGATGGTTTGTGGCGTGGGCCACTCCACCACTGCCTGAACCTTACTTAGGTCCATGGTGACCCCCTTCAGGCTGATGACATATCCCAGGAAGGAGATCGTGTGTTGATGGAACTCACACTTTTTGGCCTTTATGTAAAGCTACAGGAACCTGCAGGACATGGCCGACATGCTCATCTAGGGATGTAGACTGTACTAGGATGTCGTTGATGTACATGATGACGCTCCTCCCCGGCATGTCTCTTAGCATGTCATTAATGAGACGTTGGAACACTGAGGGGCTGTTAGAGAGCCCATAAGGCATGACCAGGTATTCGTAGTGACCTGAGGTGGTACTGAAGGCCATTTTACACTCATTCCCCTCCTGGATGCAGACCAGATTGTATGCACTACGTAGGTCCAGCTTGGTGAAGATGGTCGCTGACCTTAGTTGTTCGAGGGCTGTGGGTACCAGTGGCAAGGGATAACGGTACTTAACAGAAACTTGGTTTAGGCCCCAGTAGTCTTTGCATGGTCTAAGGCCACCTCCCTTCTTCTCCACAAAAAAGAAACCTGCTGAGGCGGGAGACGTGGAAGGTCTGATATATCCCTGTTGGAGCGCCTTCTGAATATACACCTCCATGGCCTGATGTTCGGCTTGAGAGAGCAGGTACACTCGACCTCGCGGTGGGCTGGTTCCTGGTAGGACCTCAATTGCACAATCATAGATGCGGTGTGATGGTAATCCGCTCACCCTCTCCTTGCTGAATACTTCCATGAGGTCATGATATTTGGGAGGAACTCGGACTGGAAAGGGTGGATTGGGACTCTCCACTGTCGTGGCTACCACCGGGATAACTCGGGATTGCAGGCAGTTATTGTGGCAGCATGGAGACCACTGAATGACCTGTTTGTCCGCCCAAGAAACCTGGGGATTGTGGAGCTCCAACCATGGGAGGCCTAAAATGATGGGGTGCCGGGCTGAGACAGTGACATAAAGGACTATGGTTTGACTATGGTTTCACTATGGCGGGCACTAACATGGAGTACAAGAGGTGCTGTACAGTGAGAGATGATCCCTCCTCCTATGGGGGACCTATCAATGGACTGGATACGACGAGGCTGGAGTAGGGGATGAAATGGAAGTTTTAAGTCATGCACTGTTCTCTGATCAATGAAGTTACCACCTGCTCCTGAGTCAATTAGCGCTGTGAGCACAGTAGACACCCCTAAGTGTTCGATCATAACAGGTAGCACGAATACATGAGTTGTACGTAATTGGTTGGAACTCACCCTTTGGTGCCAGGGTCTGTTGTTCCCACTCTCCCCGGAGGACCGCGGTGTCTTGAGAGGGCACTGACAGATGAGGTGGTTGTCCTCTCTGCAGTAAAAGCAGCAGAACTCTCGGCAACGCCTCTCCCTCTCCTCCTCGTGAAGCCGCGCCTGCCCGAGCTGCATGGGCTCTGCAGCTGCTCCTTGTACAGGGACACTGGGCTCACGCAGCGCTGGGCGGTTGGAACTGGTGCAATCGGTCCAGCAAGGTCAATAAGCGCATCGAGGGAGAGTTTTTCATCCCGACAGGCTAACTCCTTCACCAGTTCTGTGTTCAGTCCCTGACAAAACGCTGCTTGAGGGCCGGTTCGTTCCATCCACTCTGTGCCGCGATGGTACGAAACTTGAGAGCATACTCCACAGCATCATGTGTGCCCTGTGTTATTCTCATGAGTTCCTGTCCTGTCTCCCATCTGTCGGGAGAGTGATCAAAGGCATGCCGGAAACGTGTAATGAACTCCTCTAGCAAAGCGACAGTGCCGCCCTCCCACTCCCACACTGCTGTAGCCCATAACAAAGTGCATCCAATTAAGAGCACCAGGAAGTGTGTGATCTTACGAGACACAGGCATGTCCACGTAGCTGGCGAAGAACAGAGAGCATTGTAGCAGGAAACCTTTACATCACTCTGACTCTCCAGCATACCTTTCCGGCATCGGCAGCAGAGGAAACTGCGCAGGGGACAGCGTGGCGCATAGCACAGATTGAGACAGACGAGCCACCTGCTTCGTTAGGATAGATAACTGGCTTTGGTGAACGTTTATCGCTCTTCCGTTGCCGTCAACGGCTTGACGACATTCCGGCTCACCCGCTGCTTCCATAATGCAGCGAAGTAATCTGTTATGTTACGGTACCTGAGACGGAAGCAAGCGCAGGTAGGAATGACTCAGAAATGCGAGGATCAGGCAGAAAGCGTAGTCACAAGGCAGGCAGTGGTCAGAAAATCAGGCGAACAGGCAGTACTAGGCTTAGGCAGATAATCGCAGTCAACAAACAATTGCAAATATCAAAATCAGGTTAGCAAATACAGAAACTAAGGCTTGGTTCGCGACGGAGACAAGGCTGCTGAGCGTTTACTTCACGAGCTAGTAATGCTTTAACCGTCACTTAAATACTGTGTGTGTGTGTGTATATGTGTGTTTGTGCGTGTGTGTGATTTGGTGCAGGTGTCCTTGATCACAACTCGGGAGAAGTTGGCCATGTTTGTAGTTTTCGTTGTATTCTGGGAATTGTAGTTGCTGGTTTGCTGCGACGTGACACTGGTGCAATTTGGTAGAAATTAACACAAATTGTTCTCTGAAATGAGTTAGGGTGACCATACGTCCTGTTTTTCCCAGACATGTCCTCTTTTTTAGACTTTTTTAAGATGCTTTTAAAAGCATCTAAATTTGAGAAAATGTACAGGATTCGGCTTTAGTTTCATTATGATGTGGTATGGTTTAATACTGCATCATGTGTGTACATATTTGCATTGCTTTAACCCTGCTCTGTAATTCCCGCCTTCTCGCACACCAATTGGTTGATTCTAAAATGCTAACAGCAAGTACTGTCCAAAATCCTGCCTCTCAACAATTAGCCTACTCTCAGCGAACGCGTGAAGGCAAAGAGCTGTTGTGTATGCCATCAAACAGTTGCTTGACAATAACAACAAATGACAGCTGTCCTGAGTCGAAAAAATACCCATGGCCATTAAAGGTCATTTTTAATTTCATGTTATCGCATTGCTTCATATTACATGGCCATTGCAATATGTGAATGATGGCAGAAGGTACACTTGTGGCATCAAATATTTTTTTATTCCATGGGCATTCAAAAGAATGTAGTAAAAAATGTCAAACGCGGGCAGAGTGAAACCAATTTTGTTTATATATATATGTATGTGATGCTAATAGCCTATCTTTTTCATTGTATTAAAGTCTGCATTCATAGTAACACTGTTTTGAACACTATTGAGAGGAACCCCCCGAAAATAAATGAATAATTAATTAATTAATTAAATAAATACTACTACTACTACTACTACTACTACTACTAATAATAATAATAATAATAATAATCCTCTATTTGGAAAATCTGAATATGGTCACCATAACTTTTGTGATGTAATGTTACCCACATCAGGGACAGTGATCTTATATTTGTTTGTTTGTTTGTTTGTTTGTTTGTTTGTTTAAAACAAATCCAAACATTGAACATGTTTTAAGCTCTACAATAAAATAAAAGTATTTTAGATCATATTGCATTTCTCTCACCTTTATTTACATTTGTGACATTGAAATAATCCAAAAATAATTTCTGATACTTGGATACTTTCATATTGTGATACATTACTGATTACATTTTCTATGAAGTAATTTGCAACTGTAATGGAATATATTTTTAAAGTAACCCTCCCAACTCTGTGTACTAAATCAACAAAAAATGTATAGATGACCTTAACTACAACATGAGTCATATGAATACATGCGTGAATGACAACTACCTTAAGTACATGTTAATACATGTTTGTTAGTTAATGTATTAACTATTGTATTAACTAATGTATTAACATGTACAAAAACATAATTAGCTCTTCATTAGTTGGTGATTAGTACATTCCTTAACTCATCATTAGTTCATATTTAATTAAGTATTAATTCAATAATTCAAAGTATCTTGAAATTATGACTTAATATTCCGTGATTATGACAGTATCTCAAGTAGTATCTATAGGTCATTACTGACTTATAATTGACCTTTCAGATTATCACTTGGTATCTCATAATTATCACGTAGTATTTTGAAATTATGACACAGTATATTGAAACTAAAACTTAATTGAGATGTCATAATTATGACACTGTATCTCAATTATGATTTAAAAATTACTTACTTGAAATGATTGATGATGACTGTGTATCTCATAATTATGACTTAAAATCTCAGTTGTTACTATGTTGAAATTATACCTTTGTATCTCATATTATATTAATATAGTATATCTCATTGTATACACCAAGTATGTACTGTATGTATATATGTGACTTAGTAAATCTTGTAATTATGAAGTGGTAACTCATAATTATGATGCAGTGTGTCATATTTTGACTTGGTATCTTAACTATAAGACAATGACCTGGATTTTTTAAGTAGTGGAAATGGGGGGGGGGGGGGGGGAAACCTGCATTTTTTAAAATGCTGAAGCGGTTTTGTGTGTGTGATGAAATTACTAGCACTTGGTTTATCATGGCTGCAGTCCAGGTTGTTAGTTTGCGGTCTGTAATTTTTTTTGATAATGTGTTTGCAATTTCATTTCACTTTGTTTCATTATTTCAGCCTCCAAAATATGATCCATGCTGCACTGCTTCTGAAGCCACTTCTCTGGCGGTACAAGCTGCACTATGAACAGAGATTTTGGATAAGCCCTTTTAGAAGTAGTTCCAGCTCAATTTCCGTCCACACATATTAATCCTTGTGTTTGTCATTTTTAATTTTAAAACTGTTATTTTTTTAAGCTGAAATCCATCCCTCTCCTCTTTCAAAAAGGCTTCCAGCTCTTTCTCTCTTCTAATACTGTTAGCATCTTAATAGAGAGATGATGCATGCATAGGTTGCCATGGCATCTGTTGTGCGTTGCCAAGGCAATTGCCCCGGTATGCTCTTTGCAGGTCTCCACCCAGGTTAACCCTCCTTTTCACATGGCTCCTGTCTCCATGGCAACTTACTGTATATGGCAAGTTATACTGGAACTCACAGGTGAGGTAAATATGTGATTTACTGAGGGTTAGCTGTACTGTACACCTAAGACAACACACACACATGGTCCACATCACAGCTAGTTATGAAGCTATATATATATATATATATATATATATATATATATATATATATATATATATATATATATATATATATATATATATTAAAAGAAAGAAATGCAAGTTAGGTGAGTTCTGATTCATATGTAGGCAAATATAGAGAGAGTTTTTCCCTTTGTTCTTTCTTTCTTTTCATTCTTTCTATTTTTTTTTATTTTATTTTTGGTTCTCCTCAGAAGTGCCAGACATTAAAAGCCAGCCATTTGTAGCTATTCACAAAACAGAGCACACACAGAGCTGAGGTTAATTCATGGATGGAGCAAGCAAGAACAAGCCTGCTGTCTTGCTGAGAGCCAGAACAGTGAGAGAATAGAAAAAATAAGGAAGGTGAATAAGAGCGGATAGTTGGCATACGGTACATTCTTGTTAATCCATTCTCTTTGAGAGAAAGCGTCAGGGCGGGCGGATTGATCTAAATGAGGTAGATTATTCCAGATAAGTGTTTCAGATCGGCGGATCTTGATGCAGGGCAGGTCGGCTCCGCTCCGATTCACTAGGAGGCAGAATCGATCGCCGGAATTGGACATGGATAAATAGTTCATTTGGACAGACGGCTTAGGGGTATTGAGCAGCAATGGAGGTGAAAGAAGGAGAGGGAGGTTGGGAGAGATATAAAGGGAGGAAACTGTTCATACTACAAGTTACTCAACCATAAAGAAAGGCATAAATGCATATTGGCTTCGAGAAACTCACCCCAAGAGAAGGGGTAGAGGGCAGAACTCAATTCTGACAGACTGAGCCCCGCAGCTTGGCCTCTTGAGTGGTACATGGAGTATTTCTGTAGTTTGTAGCAGTCACTGAAGAGTAGTCTGGGTACTTCGAACACATTTAAAGAGGAAAGAAAACAGGTGCACTTCACCTTTCAGGCAAAGCTGTAGGCTTAACATGTTCTTTTGCAAAGGACATGGGAGGTCTGAGTGAAATGTGTGCCAGTGCAGGACTAGAACTATTACATATGGATCATAAGCTAAATTTCTGGTGTTCTATGTACTGTATGTGCATGTGAGCTGCATTTAGGTGAGCTTAAATCTCTACCAATCTCTACATCTTCACACATCTTAAACATTAATGTTTTTTTTTTTTAAGTATAGATATTACACTTTTTTTTCCATATAAATTAAACAATCAGCACAAAAAATCCCGATTTTTATCCTGCTCATAATGCTCTCAATGTGTGTCATCTCTTCGCCTGTGCATTTCATAGTATATTCACAGATGAGGATTTATGATATCTGCTAAAGTTATGCTAAATCAGCTTATTCCAAGGTGCTGTTGAAGTCTTGATTCTGATTGTTCAGAATTTTCTGTAAGAGCATGGGTCTGACAGTAGTTCTGGAAACAATTCACTGAATTAATGCAGCAGTACTAATATGTTGTAATTTCCATAGGAACATGCCGCAATTCAATTGCCCAATTGAGATTAAGAAAATATTCTGATTCTAACCCCTGGATTATGCCTGTTTTAATCTGAAATTTGTTGTATGTAAACACCTTATTCAGAAAATCCAATGAAAGGAGATATATATGCATATGCTCAGTCCACAAGAAATGTGGGTGCTAACAGATGCTTAGCTGTAGGCTAGGTACGTAGGAACGTCAACTTAGGCATACTTACAACAACCATGTGTACAGGAATATTACAATACCTGTACGCATATCATATTCAGAATATGGCTGTGACCCGAATGCAGACCATAAACAGAATATTGATGTGTATGTAAACATATTCAATGTGCATAACCTGTCTAATAATAAATGGATTTTAAAAAATAATAAATTACATTTATGGATGAAGTCTCAGGTGTTGTTCAATAACAAATTAGAATATGTCATCATTATCGGATTGCTGTGAATAAAACAATTCAGGACATGCTGTTATAGCTTTAGGCCATATTACATGTTATAGTCCCCTGGATTGTTTTCCTATAACAGCTTGCCCCTAAATGTTTTATACCTTGTTTAGATCAACTTAATGTAACAGTAGTTAAGCAACTCAAAGCATTGCTTTTTCCTCTTCTTCATATTCTTAATACTACTACTACATCTAATAATAATAATAATAATAATAATAATAATAATAGATTTATTATTAGAAATGTTCTTATTGGTGTTACTTTTATTGTGTCACTCACTCACTCACTCACTCACATGCATATATATATATACATACATGCATACATACATGCATACATACATGCATACATACATACATTCCAATCCTGGGAATACTGGGGGAATAGAACCTGTATGGTACACTAGTCCATTCACATTCACACACCCATTCACAATCATTCACTGCAATCCATCGATTGGAATGTTTTTGGGAGGAAGGAGGAAACTGGAGAACCCAGAGAAACTCCACACAGACACAGAACATTCACAGAAACTCTGGACTGGCAGTAACCCGAGCTCAGGATCAAACCAGGGACCCTGGAGCTGTAAGGTGACTGTAAGAGGCAAATAATGCGATTTGTCTGCAAAGTTGAGCATTCCTGGACAAAGGAACAAAGGGTCAGTCACTTCTTACAAAATTATGGATTCAGCTGAGGAAGAAGACTGGTGCTGCAGACTGACAGAGTTTAATACACTTTTAAACCAGTCTTTTTCACTTCCCCCATGGAAGGCAGTTGTGTGTTTTCTCCTGCTTCAAAGCAATTAATTAAATCACCTCAGTGCCAATGGGGAAGATGACAGGTAGTCTATCATTTTTCCAGGCTGTTGTTTTACTATGTGGATGGTGAGATGGGAGTAACAGAGAAGGATGAGCAGATTTTCACTCAGACACAGAGATCACCCCCCCCACCCCCCCGCAAACATACTGCACATATGAGAACTAGACTGAATTGAAGGAGATATATAGATGTTCATCCATCTCGTTTTAACCATATTTGAATTACCAAAACTATTGTTCTTTTGTTCTGTGGGGAAGCTGTCTGTCATCAGGTGGTGTGAAGATAAGATCCCTCTTTGGCCAGGGAGCAGATTCAGAACTCCTTTGGTAGCACATCACACACACAATAAACCTCGCACCTCATAACACTGCGCTGCTCTTTAAAACTGTCCCATGTTAGAACCTCAGAGACTATTTAATCATTGGGAGGTTCCATCAGCCCCCTCCTCAACTTCTGCCCAAGCTGCTACTTTGGAAACTCTGTTTCCAACATTATTCACCTTTACAAGCCAGCTTTCCTGCAAATTTGCTATCCAAATCTTAAAACCTTTCCTAGCTTTGGCATTCCAAATCCACTTTGGTTCCATTCGCCTCCTCTGCTCTGCTCTTCCTAAGAGTGAACAAACGGATACTAAGCACCATCTGTAACTGTAGTAATTCCTCGAGTGAAACACAGATAAGTCCTCTTTAGCTTCAACTGCACACTGGCAAAGCCGAGCTGAATGGTGAGCCAGCAAGAAGCTCAGCAGGATTGGACAGCTGAATCCTTTGCAGGTCGAGAGCATGCAGTGTGGAGAAAGAGGGGATAAGCCCATGAGGGAAAGAAAAGAGGAAGGCCTGGAAAAGACTTGCTGGATACCAGGTTACCAGAGGTCAATTCAAGCTGGCAAATGTTCTAATGTGAAAGAAATTTCATATGTACAGTATATGCATCTGCATGTGCACCTTCTTGTGACTGCAGGAACTGGCTCACTGCGGTGTGTTTATAGTGCAGGTCCTATGACCTATCTGTGAACAACGCACATATAGGGGACCATGAGGGCGATGCTTGGTTGATGTTTTATGTCAAGCCCCTGATCTTTTTGTGTTAATATTATCTTGATCTGTTATTTAAAATGCCAGTGCTTCACCTTTTTAACGTCATACATTTTGTTGTTGGTGGTGGTGGGACATCAATTAATGTTGCAGGAAGAGTGCACTGGTCACATGGTCACATTTTTTCATGAAGAAAGAACAGGACATCGTCTGCACTTGTGAAGCCCTCCATCACCGCAACTGATAAGCACCATGTTATAATTGTTAGAAAGAGCTTTTCAGTGGGTTTAAAACAACACCAGCACCACGGCTCTGCGAGCTACCTGCTGTGGAAATCTGCAAGTTGCCTTTAGCCTTTAGCTATATTTCTGGTTTTAAAATACATAACGAGCTGCTACAGAACAGTCATTGTCAAAATCCCCAGGTCAGATACTTTGTTCATTATTGATAGGCTTAATTGAATGATCAGATTAGATTCACTGTGCAAAGTAAGGTGGTAAGGACTGCTCTCATTCCGTCTCAGAGGTTTTTTTTTAATTGTCAAAACTCTGTCCTCACTGTACCACTGTACTGTTGCTGTAAGATTTCACATTGCCTTTTTATCTAGTATAAAGTGCTATAGTTAGCATTTGTAAAATTCAAAAGCATATAATTTCTGTTCAACAGCTTGCATTTATAACACCTTCCAATTTAATAGGAACAACTGTAGACCTGCACATTTATGCAGTTATCCAATCAGCCAATCATGTGGCAGCAGCACTTTGGATCAAATCATGCCGATATAGGTCAAGAGCTTCAGTTAATGTTCACATCAAATGTCAGAATGGGGGAAATTGAGATGCCTTGACTTTAACCATGGTATGATGTTGGTACCAGATGGGCTGGTTTGAGTATTTCCTAAACTGCTGATCTCCTGGGGTTTTCACACACAATGAAATTTGACAATGACCATTGTCTATGTATAGAGATAGTTTAATAGTATAGTTTGTCCCATTTAAAAAAAAATAATGTTTTTTTATTAAGATTTTTTTTATTAAGGATTATAGGGAAAGTGGTCCATGAGCAGACCTTTCTTGTCAGGGTAGCTGATTGTAGTAACATCCATCTTGACAAAAAATAAATAAAAAATAAACAGCATAAGGAGGGGATAAACCAAATGAATTCACTTGATGAATTCACACTGTTGTTCTTAGACATCAGCTAGTACTGATCTTGTCAGAGATTTCACCTCGCGCCAGAGCAAGCAGCGTGCTCAGCAGCCAAAAGTGCGACAGAGTGCACTTCCGGGTTGTTGACATAATCCCTGTTATGTTATTGGTTGTCTCCTAATGTGTCTTAGCTATTTATGTTTTACTCTTGATTACGTTTAGTATTTAAAACCCTCCTGTGTCTTTGTTCGGGGCGAAGTAGTGTCTGTTCTGTGTTTTCCACCAGACTCATACCAAGCTTATTATCGTCGTGTTTCACGTTTCATGGTATTGATCCTGTTTTTTCTGATTCTTGTTTCACCTGGTTTATCCTGTTTGCCATTTGCCTGACCATTTGCTTGCTTTTGACTACATTTGTGCTACACGATTTGGATTTATCTGCCTGCCTCTCTTTAATAAAATGCGGAAACTGCACTTGCATCCGTCTCAGCCTCTCCATTGTCACAGAATACTTTGCCCTCACCATGGATGCAGCAGGAAGGTGAGAGGGGAGCTACTGTGGGAAGACCATGCCAGCGTTTGACTCTGTGCACTTTCCCCAGTGGCACTGGAAGCTCTCTGAATGGATTCTTCCTCCAGTGACAGTTTTATTTCAAGAGCCTGTTAAACCCAAAGTCCAAAGCGATGCTGTGGCTAGGGTTCATGTTGTCCTGGTTCATTGCTCCAGCATGCCAATGGGCAGAGCTCCTAATCACCATAGGCAGCTTTGGCCTGGGAAGCGTGGCTGAGTTAGTTTTCCTAATGAGGGTGATTTTTGGTAATGCGGACCTTCAGGTTGATTTGGAAAAAAATTGTGTGGGGGCCAGCCTGATGGCCAAACCCACAAGGCCATTCACAACGTACTACGAGAGGGAGCCAGAGGCCGACACGGCGGCCTCCACAGCCCAGCTCCAGTCAGAGGCCAATGTGGCAGTCTCACCTGCAGAGCACCCTCCAGAAGCTGACATGGTGGCCTCATCTCGAGTGCTCCAGCCTGAGACCCATGAGGCGGTCTCCCCTGTACAGCTCCGGCCAGAGGTCAACGTGGTGACCTCACCTCCAGAGCTCCAGCCGGAGACCCACAAGGTAGTCTCCCCTGCAAAGCTCCAGCCGGAGTTCAACGTGGCAACATGGCACACCAAGCCCTGCTCACGCCTGAGGCCGACAATGCGACACACCGAACCTTGCTCACGCTCGAGGCTTACGAGGTGGCCCACCAAGCCCTGCTCACGCCTGAGGCTGATTATGTGGCCCACCAAACTCTGCTCACGCAGGGGGGCGACGAGACGGCCCACCAAGCTCTGCTCATGCCAGAGGCTGGCGGCGCAGCCTCCCAAGCCTGGTCTCAGCCATCTGACCCCGGCAAGCCTGTCGCTGACCCACCACACAGTATTGTGTGTTCTATGTTTTCCGGCAGGCCCGTACCAAGCCTGTTATCATTGTGTTTCTCATTTCATGGTTTTGATCCTGTTTTGTCCTCACGTTTCTGATTCTCGTTTCACCTAGTTTATCCTGTTTGCCGTTCGCCATTTGCCCGTTTTTGACTACATTTGTGCAACATGATTTGGATTTATCTGCCTGCCTCTCTTTAATAAAAAGCTGAAACAGCACTTGCATCTGTCTGATATTTCCAATACCTGACTGATATTCACTCAAGGGTTTGCCATGTTTAAAATGCTCCATAAACGTGAAAATATTTTATATACTTTCCTATAAATATGGAATCTGTTCAGTCTTTTCAGTCTGCTCAGGTGGAAAAGTATACAGCATGCCTTTTCATGGATTGCAAACAAACAGATTTCTGTCTGGTATGTCAGATAAAATTGTGCCTCTCGGGACAATAGCAGCATAAAAGACAATACAGGGGCTTTATACTGACAAGTCCAAGACAAAACAAGACAAGACAAGAGCCTTGTGCAAAACTACAGCATTAATAGACAGACAAGTGCAGAACAATACAATAGACGCACAGGACAATAACAACACAGTTCACGCTGACTGCATGGAGCCGGGTCTGGATAAATGGGGCCGTGATGGCTTATGAACTATCTTGCCTGCCGAGAGCAAAATAGCTCATACAAATGCAGACCGCAGTAGTAATCAATAGTCCCTTCTTTTGAACTCAGCACTCAATTGAGTTCAAAAGAATTCAATATTAGTGCTGGGACTCCCCAGCCATGGACATTGCATAACATAGCTGCTGCTTAAACTGAATCACAGTAATGGAGAGCATCAGAGCACTATTTGGTTAATGAAACTTGATTTCCACCTACAGTAATCGGTATATTTGTCTACTTTTTCCCTAATAAAAAAGATGAACTACTTTTTTTTGTTGTTTTTACCTTAAATGTCTCTGATATATGTTATACAAGGTTTTTATCCGAACTGTTTACTAACAATTTTGCCTTAAAATGTTTCATATCCCCTCTTTGCAGAAGTTTAGATTGGGGTATGCAATTGTATATTTGTTCATGTTTCGAAAGTATAAAATATGACATTTTATTATTGATTAGGGAGTTTTTTATTCTAGCCTTCATCTTCAACTGTCTAGTTTTGGTGAGTCAGTGCTCAATGTAACCTCCTGTGCTTGGCTGTCATAAGTGGAGCATGATGTGTTGTTGAGGCAGATGTACAGTAGCCCATCTGCCTCGAGGTTCAATGTGTTGTTCGTTCTGAGATGCTTTTCTGCTCATCATGTTTGGAAAGAGTGGTTATTTGAGTTTATGTAGCCTTCCTATCAGTTCAAACCAGAATGGTCAATCTCCTCTGAAAACTCTCACTAACAAGGTGTTTCCTTGTTGCAGAATGTCAGGTATTTCCTCTCGTGCTGAAGTGTCAGATCACTCAGTGCGCTCAGGCAGCCTTGAGTGTGACCGTACATTTCCGGGTTGTCAGTGGCTTTGTTTATATTCACACGTGTGTTTTGTTTTGGTTTCTGTCCAGACTCCACCCTTGTCATGTTATTGGTTGTTTCTCTCATTGCCATTTGCCGATTGCTTGACCTCTGCCTGTCTTTGGATTTCGACTTTGCATCATGTTTTGCGTTTGTCTGCCCACTGCTCTCTTTAAATAAAGCTTTATCTGTGATTGTGTCCATCTTAACCCATCTGCACTCACTTTATCTGACATAGAATGAAATACAGTAGAAGCAAATAGCATTCTCCATTAAATACAACACACCCTAATACCCTCGTGGTGTGTGGTGAGCATTATCACCACAAGCAGGATAGAAGTCCCTGAGTTATAAAAATAAATGAACTCTCATTTTGTAACTGTTTGTAATAAAATGGTATAGTGTGTGTCCTGAGTATGTAACTGTGAGTTAGGTTATGAGAGGGGAAAAAGATAAATACACTGAGACATTACTGGTTAAAGTGGCTGGAGTGTGATGGGGTTGTGCCCATTAATTCAGGGAGGTGGGTACCAGGCAGTTTATTATTGAAAGTGCTGATAGCTTGTAGGTAGAAGCTGTTGCAGAAACTGGAACATTGGAAATCTTGGCCTGGACACTTCATCATCTTGTGCCGGAAGGCAGAGTTTATGGGAGGGATGAGCATGCCCTTAGTCACTATGGCTAATCTTCTGGTGCAGTGTTTGTGGTATATGTTCTGTATCAGTGGTAGAGAGACCCCCATGATGTTCTCCTTCTGTCTTCACTATCCACTTGCAGTCTGATTCATCTTATCAGACAGTGATGAAACTGGTGAGGACACTCTCGATGACACCTCTGTAAAAAGTGGTGAGGAAATGGTGTGGTGAGCATACAAAATGGAGGCACAGCTGGGCTTTTCTGGCCAAGGACATGGTGTTATCATCAAGTTAGGTCATCAAACACGTGCACTCAGAGAAACTAACTAACTGTCTCTACAGGAGAGTTTATGACAGAGTTTATGAGAGTGAGTATGGTTAATCTTCTTGTGCAGTGTTTGTGGGATAGGGCTGTATCTGAAATCGTGTACTGTGCATTTGATTCAGTACCTACTGCTCGGCCATTGGTACAGTATGTACTGATCAGTATAAGTGTGTAGTATGAATACAATCCAGATGTACTACATCTGCCATGTTGGCATTGTCATATGACCTACAAATTCAAAAGAAGCAACCAGTTGCCTTCCACCATTTTTTATTCTTTACTTCATTCTATTTTAGTCATGTGGCCTTATGGGATAGGGCGGTATCCACTCATTCCCTAGTGCAGAATCAAGGAGAAACCAGTAGGTCATCCGGGTATTTCTCACCTACTGTTTTATGAATACTGAGAATTCAGACATACAACTCCTTTGGCATACTGCTTTTCGCCTACTGTCTAGTAGGGTAGAAGGGATATTTGGACGCAGCCTTTGTCTTGTATCAAGGGCAGAGAGCCCCCATGACAGTGAGCAGTGGTAAGTGATGCACACTGTTTTCCTAAAGTCCACAGTCATCTCCTTTGCCTTGGAAACATTAAGAGGCAGATTGTTGAGCTGACACCAGTCCACTAGCTGCTCCATCTCCACTCAGTATGCTGTTATGATGTTGCTGATGAGTCCCACTACTATCATCTGCAAATTTCATCTCACACTTGCATTCAATATGCATTCCCAATTTGAGATTTTACATAATGATGGATTTTCTAATTTCCATTTAATTCATTTATTCATCTTCAGTAATTTAGCTTTAAACCCAGTGGTCATGGTGAATTCAAAACATATCCCAAGAACACTGGGCATGAGGCAGGAATAATGGCAGTCCATTTCCGGGCATGAGATGAACACACACACATTCACATACCTAAGAACAACTTAACATAGCCAATCCACCTTTCAGCATGTTTTGGGAAGTAGAAGGAAACCAGAGAACTCACAGGAAACCAACTTGGACTTTCAGAGAATGTATGAAACTCCATAGTGTGTACACCAAGCTCAGCATCAAACCAGGGAATCTGGTGAGGCAGCAATACCACCAGTGTCATATTTTCTTTTACACGCAGCATTGGGACATGCTTAAGCAATGAGCCATAAGGGTTAACCTCATAGCAACAAAAATGGAGAAAAAAAAACACCAAGGGCCTTTTTTGTTCTCAGACAGACTCAGTTAATTATTTGTTTAAAAACATGCACACGTACACACAGATGCAAACCCCTCAGGTGCCAATCACTGACAGACCTGAGTATGTATGTGTATTTCAAAATTAAGAAAGTGAGACTGGCATAATGTAACAAAATTCACTCCACAATTCCCACATTTCACATTTGGAAACTCAAGATTTTTTCCCCATACGTAATAGTCAAGTTTGGCAGCACCTAATTTCTTTTTTCTTTTCTTTTTTTTTAAATGTACAAGTTATGTGAAATCATCAAGAGGACTGCAACAGCTACATTTTCCATCTCACTTGACAAAAAGAAAACAGCCTTTCTTCCACAAGGTCAACTTAAGAAGTAACCTATCTGTACAGATGGCAAGTTCTTTTCTTTCATATCATTACACATTTTGGTGAGCTTAGTGTAAATGTTCAAAGCACAAAGCAGGCTAAGTGTCATCTCGCTGGTTGTCAAGCTTTTATGTATGATTTCTGATGTAAGCGTAGTTTCTGTGCCATTATAGTGTCTCAATACAGGACTGGGACATATTGATCATAGTGTAAGTACTTTCTTTGAGCAGTCAGCATGTCACATTGCCTCTGTAAAGTGTGGTTTTGTAATGCACTCAATGGGTTCACAATGAAGAAGCAAATGGTGATACCATGCAGAATAGCTCAAGAAAATACACTGTATTCTGCAGAGCCATTCAGCATGCTGTCAGGAGTGTGTGCGTGTGTGTGTGTGTGTGTGTGTGTGTGTGTGTGTGTGTGTGTGTGTGTGCGCGTGTGTACTTGCGTGCGTGTGTGTGTTTGTGGGTGTGGGTCTATAGCAAAGGTGTACAGCGGAGATAAAATAGCATGGCCATATGAGCCTGAGTGGATTTCTGAACAGGCATATGAATGTGTGTGGAGTATAACAGAGTCCATCCTGCATTTCTCAGTGTGAGTATAGAGAGATTATCTGCATGATGCTCAGTTATAATGGAGATAATCCCAGACTTCCGATAAACCTGCCAAGAACACAGATTGTGAATTTTCTTCATCCTCTATAATTGAATTCTAATCCCTCTGTAGTGGTTGCTTGGATTCTTCCAAATTTCTAAACTTTGGAATTAGGAACAAGTGAGTTTTTAGTGAGAAAAACTGGGAATACCTGTAACAATAGTTATAATAATAGTATTATATAAATATTGTCACTGAGCTTTAACATGGCTGAATAATACAAATGTGACTCATACATGCATGGGCATACACGGTGACCTAATAAATGAGTAGATATGAGAAAATAACTTCGAGTTAATGAGCAGGAAATCAGATGCTATCAGCAGCCAAATGCTTGGATCTTTTATGTTTAAAGACTTTTTGATTACATTAGGAAGTACACTTTGGGTGTATCCTCAAACCATAAAGGGGCTGATTCATAGTGGCAGCATTAAAGAGTACAATATAGAATGTTTCAATACATATTTTAATTACACTTAAATTAAAATGTAAGTTGTTAGATTTTGCATTTAAGAATTTTGCCAGATCTAAGAGATTCTGTGTATGTGTAAGTGTGTGTGAGTGAGTTTTACAGAGTTCCAATAGTGTAACAGAGACATGATTTCAGCCAACAGCAACCCAACGAAGCAGAGCAGAGTCGCTCCAAACAGACATCAATAATGGATGAAACCCATCTTCTAAGACTCACACAGCAGGAGGACGATAACGATACACAACCCCGTCTGTAGCCCTAAGCTTGCAGACAAAGGCCGAGCGGCACATGATCCTGACCCCCTGCACCTTCTTATCCGGCCTCACGAGACACTTTGGGACTTAGTGGCTGCTTAATCTTTAATGCCTGTGGAAGCCTTAAAGAATGCTAATTTCTGTGGCCTGCCACCAATTTCCCCTCTTTTTTCTTGTTCCACGGTTCCCTGAAATTACAAATCTCTGTTCCCTATGGTCCCATTTAGTTGTGCACACTACAGCTGAGGACAATTAGACACAGGAAAGCGACAGAGGGTTGGGGGGCAAAAATTTCAGAGTCATGCAGGAAGTTGTGGATGATGAAGGAGAGAGGAGTCCAGAATTCATGCATGTAAGAAGATTAGCAAAGAGGATAAGGTTCAATGAAGATGAAAGATGATGCAAAAAAAATAAATATTATTAATTCCCCATGCTTGTCTGCACACCTGATGGACACAGTTTGTTTTTGTTACTGTTTTAATACTGTTATGATTCATTTTTGGCTCTTCAGATCTCATTTCATTACACACAGCTTAATATCATCCATATTGTACATCTTATAGTGGTGCTTGAAAGTTTGTGAACCCTTTAGAATTTTCTATCTACAGGATCTGCATAAATATGACATAAACATCATCTTATTTTCACACAAGTCCAAAAAGAAGATAACCCAGAGAATCCAATTAAATAAATGAGACAAAAATACTATACATGGTCATTTATTTATTGAGGAAAATATTCCAATATTACATATGATTGTCATCCCACTGATTGAAAACACCTGACTCTAATTTTACCTTCAAATTAACTGCTAATCCTAGCACATACTTATACTACTCACAGAAATGTAATATTGGATCATTTTCCTCAATAAATAAGTGACCAAGTATAATATTTTTGTCTCATTTGTTTAACTGGGTTCTCCTTGTCTATGTTTATGACTTGTGTGAAAATCTGATGATGTTATAGGTCATATTTATGCAGATACTGTAGATAGAAAATTCTAAAGCGTTTACAAACTTTCAAGCACCACTATATGACGTACAATATGGATGATATTAAGCTGTGTGTAATGTGATGAGATCTGAATAGCCAAAAGTGAATCATAACTTGTTCACAAACTTTCAAGCACCACTGTATCATATAAAGTCTAGTCTTATTTAACAATGTATAAAAACTAATACATGTGTTTACTCAGTATTTACAAAAGAAGAATATATTTTTTTTATCTGAAATCCCAGCAGGTATAAATTTCAGTCTGACCATTTTATTTGCACATTTTCCATGTTTTTTTTTTTTTTCTAATTATTATTATTATGAATATTTCATGCATATTATAACACAGTGTTAACTGTTGTCATGTATTAATTGCTGACTCATAAACATCATGGCTCAATTAGTTATGCATCTACACATTATGATCCCTTTTGTAAATAATAATTTGAACATTGATAAGTGTTGAATTTGAAGAAAAAACATTCTAAATTGATAAAATGCATCATTTTTGACAGCTGATCAAATAAAAGTAGTTATTACAAGTGAACCCTACTGCACATGCACTTATGCTGCAAATCTAGTAGTTTACTCAAATTAGTTATCGCATTGTTTAAATGACCAAATAATTTTAATTGCATTTCCAATTAATGAATTCCTCCATGTTATGAAGCCAAGCAAAGTAAATGCTGCTCAAAAGACTTATTGCTCATAGTGTTTAACCCTTGTGTGGTACTGTACTGAGTGTTTACTTTGCGACGTACTGTCGCTAAAAAGGGCTTACATATCCTTGGGTGTAACATAGGTGTTCTCACTCAGTACTCCGGCGAACTCAAGTGCAGGCGTGGCTTGGAAATGTAGTTCTCGTCGGCTCTGTTACCGCGAGTTCGCCGTTTCATAAGAGAGCCCCCCCCCCCCCCCCCAAAAAGGGCTCACTCCGGGAGCCAAATCCCTCTGAGGTCTTCCTCTTCTCCAGGGTCCCGGTCTATCTGGGTGAGCAGCATGGAAGTCTCTGCGCAAGTTTGCGTCCAGAATGTCCTGGGATGGGACCCAACACTGCCGTACCCCTCCCAGTCCACCAGATACTCAAGTCCTCCTCTCCTACGTCTGGAGTCCAAGATCTCGCGAACATGGTACGCTGGGCGCCCCTCAATCTCTAGTGGTTCTGGTGGGGAGTTCTCCGGAACTGCTGTGGCCAGGGGACCTGGTATCACCGGCTTGAGGAGGGTGACATGGAACGATGGGGCGATACGGCTGTGTATGGGCAGGTCCAGGTGGTACGTGACTTTGTTAACCTGCTTCAGGATCCGGAAGGGGCCGATATACTTGGGTCTCAGTTTACTGCTCGGGAGTGGCGACTTTAGGTCTCTCGTGGAAAGCCATACCCTGTCTCCAGGTTGATCGTTGGGGTGACTCCCACGGCGCCTGTCCGCCCTTTGTTTGGTGGTGCGGGCGGCCTGCACCAAGTGTTGATGGGCACGTTCCCAGACCCAGACCTGAAACCACTCATCTACTGCTGGTGAGTCGGTGGGGGAGGCATTCCAGGGGAACAAAGGCGGCTGATAACCTAAGACACACTGGAAAGGAGTGAGCTGGGTGGCGGAATGTCGCAGAGAGTTTTGTGCATAATCCGCCCACGGGACGAAATGACTCCAGTCCTCCAGATTGGTGGCGCAAAAGGTTCGGAGGAATCGTATGATTTCTTGATTGGCCCGTTCTGCCTGTCCATTGGCCTGGGGGTGATAACCGGATGTAAGGTTGATGGTAACCCCCATCTTCTCCATGAAACTGGCCCAAACTCGAGACGTGAATTGCGGGCCCCTGTCACTCACAATCTCCTCCGGGATGCCGAAGTATCGAAATGCATGTTGGAACATTAATTCAGCAGTGGCATAGGCAGATGCAAGTGCCGGAAGTGGAATCAGGTGTAGGGATTTTGAAAACCGATCCACATTGGATCCAGCCAATGTCTCCACTCCTCTAGGGCCAATTTAATGGCCAGGAGTACACGGTTCCCCACATTGTTATTTCGTTCAGTGGGCGACAGCTTCCATGAGAAGAAGGCCACAGGGTGTAGCTTGGGTCTGTCCCCGAACCTCTGCGACAGAATGGCCCCCACCCCCGCTTCAGACGCATCAACTTCCATGACAAAAAGTCTGGAATGATCCGGGTGTCGGAGAATGGGTGCCATAGTGAATGCCCGCTTAAGCTTATCCAGAGTCTCCTGGGCATTGGGGTCCCAAAGGAGTCGCCGCGGTTTCCCCCGCAGGAGGGATGTCAGGGGTCGTGCTATTTTACTGAAGTCTCGTATGAATCACCAATAAAAGTTCGTGAAGCCAAGGCAACGTTGCAATTCCTTGATGGTTTGGGGAGTGGGCCACTCCACCATCGCTTGAACTTTGCATTTGTCCATGGCAACCCCTTTCGGACTAATGACATACCCCAGAAAAGAGATGGTGCGCTCGTGGAACTCGCACTTCTCAGCTTTTACATACAGCTGATATTGTAGCAGGTGGAGCAACACTTGTCGGACATGCTTGGTATGTTCCTCAAAGGATGTCGAGTAAATTAGGATATCATCAATATAGGCGATAACGCACCGCCCCAGCATGTCCCTCAGGACGTCATTGATGAGGTTCTGCAATACTGAGGGGGCGTTAGCGAGCCCATACGGCATGACCAAGTACTCGTAGTGCCCAGAGGTGGTGCTAAAGGCCGTCTTCCACTCGTCTCCCTCCCTGATGAAGATGAAGTTGTACGCGCTGCGTAAGTCTAGTTTCGTGAAATAGGTTGCGGACCTTAGCTGTTCAAGGGCTGTGGGCACTAGAGGCAGGGGATATCGGTACCTCACTGTTACCTGGTTGAGACCCTGATAATCAACGCATGGCCGAAGGCCCCCCCTTTTTTCTCTACAAAAAAGAACCCAGAGGACGCGGGAGACGTGGATGGCCGAATACACCCCTGCTGGAGAGCCTCCTGAATGTGTTCCTCCATGACCCGATGTTCCGCTTGGGAGAGCGGGTATACTCGGCCCCGTGTTGGGCTAGCTCCGGGGAGGAGGTCTATGGCGCAGTCGTTGGGTCTGTGTGGTGGTAAACCGCTTGCCCTTTCCTTGCTGAACACCTCGCTGAGGTCACGATATTCTAGCAGGACTGTGACAGGGACATGAGCTAGAGGACTCTCCACTGTTGTGGTGCCCACAGGAACCAGAGGGCCTGTGTTGTAAACAGTGTTGTAAACAGTAGGGGGACCACTTGGTAACCTGTTTGTCCTCCCACGATAACTGAGGGTTGTGACATTTGAGCCAAGGGAGACCGAGAATGATGGGGTGCCTACTGGAAACTGTAACGTAGAGGACGATGGTCTCATGGTGAAGAGCACTGACTTGTAGGTTGATCGGTGCTGTGCAGAGTGATATGACCCCGCCTTCTAATGGGGACCCATCGATGGACTGAACCTCACGAGGCTGAAGAATGGGCCGTATTGGGAGGCTGAGAGTCTTCGCCGTCCGCTCATCTACGAAGTTCTCGGCTGCTCTGGAGTCGATGAGCGCTGTAAGAACAAAAGACTGGCCTGAATATCCAATCACCACAGGTAAGACAAAGACATGAGAATTACTTAACTGGATAGGGCTCACCCGGGAGCGACGAGGTTGACTGGCTGTGCTCCCCTCGGTTGGCTGGGGCCCCCTATGAGGACACTGGCGAACGGCGTGGGTGTTCTCGCCGCAATAGAAGCACAGCAGCTCCCTACGTCGCCTCTCTCTCTCCTCTCCGCGGATCCGGGCTCGGCCGAGCTGCATTGGTTCCGCTGGAGGGGCTGGCTCTGGTGGAAGAGGGCTCCACAGCGCGGGATGGTTCGTACGGCGTAGACGGTCCAGCCGTACTGCCAGTTCAATGAAGTCGTCGAGGGTTAACTGCTCGCCCTGGCACGTCAACTCTCGAACCAGCTCGGGATTGAGCCCCTGATGGAACGCGTTCTTCAAGGCCGGCTCATTCCACCCGCTTCTTGCAGCGATGGTGCGGAACTCCAGAGCATAATCTACCACATCACATGAGCCCTGCGTGATCATAAGGAGCTCCTGACCGGTCTCCCAGCCATCAGGGGAATGATCGAAGGCACGTTGGAATCGGGAGAGGAGATCCGCTAACGAGGGTCTTACACCGCCTCCTCGTTCCCACTCCGCTGTAGCCCACTCCAGGGCGCGTCCGGTGAGTAACTCCATGAAGTGTGTGAGCTTGCGAACTTCTGGCATCTCCGGGAGGTTTTTGAAAAACAGTCTACACTGAAGAATGAAGCCCTTACATCGTTCCGGCTCTCCCACGTAACGCTCCGATGTAGGCAATGGTGGATAGTGCACAACCGGCGTAGCTGGGAGAGGTGCCGCGGGCGCTGATGGGGCATACGCGAGGGGAATACGAGGGTGGAGAGATGTCAGCAGCAGGGGGAAACGCGGTTTGCCCCCCGGAAGTGTTTAGGCTATTCAATCTCTCGGTCAGATGCGCTATCTGTGCCTGCTGCACATTTATCGCTCTGTTTTGTTCATAATAAGATTATTCCATTCCGGGGCACCCGCTGCCTCCATAGTGAGGTGAAGTAATCTCTTACGTTACCGAGCGTGGAGACAAACGCGGGCAGATCAGCAACTGGAAGACGAGGATCACAACAAAGCGCGAAGTCCGAAAACAATACAAAAGGGGTTATCCAGGGAATTGTAATCCAAAATCGGGAAGTAAGTCCGTAAACCAGGAAAATCCAATGCGTAGATTTAAGGCTTGGTACAACGACAGCGTTAAGGGTACTGAGCGTTTACTTCGCGACGTGCTGTCGCTAACAAGGGCTTATATAGCCTTGGGTGTAACACAGGTGTTCGCACTCAGTACTCCGGCGAACTCGAGCGCAGACGTGGCTGGGAAATGTAGTTCTCATCGGCTCTGTGACCGCGAGTTCGCCGTGGCGTAACAGCCCTCAGGTAAAACTGACCCATTTATTATTTTAAATAAAAGACAAAATATAGAACAAATCATTTCTTTAACCTGAAACTCACTGGCTTTATCTTATTTTCTTATTTAAAACACATCATACACCCCCTACAAATTTATATCCCTTAAGGTCCTCGGGTTGAAAAGACTATTTCAAAACAGAAGGGTCATGGTAAATATGAAATTAAGGTAAGGCTACCACTAATCAAAATCATTATTCTAGTTACTACAATCTAGTTCATTTACTTTAGACATAAATGCACACACTGCTGTCTTTTATATATTATTTCAGAAGGATGTGATTATTTTTGTAAGCATAAATGAAAAAAATAACACTGCAAATTTGATTGTGTATTTCTTATTTGTTCTTTCAAATTACAACAAATTTGTTTAGTCATAGTCAATTATCATACATATATTTGTATTATGTAAATAATTTGATACATTTCAAATATTAAACAGATTTTTCATCAAAATTGTTTATAAGCAAGTTAGAGACCTTATATACAGTACACTGGAATTGTGTCATTTCTCCACGTCTGTTGTATTTTAAGCTTCAAGTTCAATTTGACCCTTCGAAGACCCCTAGTGGGAGCAAAAAGTGAGGGACATATAAGGGTTAATTGATTCAGATAACTTTTGGCCTCACTTATCAAGCTGGATACAGATGGATTGATTCTTAAATAGTTTTTAAATTCTTTTGTATGCATATTTACAAAAGAAATTTGGTATTCATGAAAAGCCAGTAATTTTGCGAAAATGCTCATATCTCTTATTCATGTGTGTAAATCCTGAGTGTGTGTAAATTTACACATAAGATGACTAATACACGGTTGTTGTCACGAGTTCCCCTTTAAGCAGCGCGCTGTGGAGCATGTGAGCGCGCGTGCACGAGCAGGTGCGCGAGCACCTGCTTTTCCCTTTTGGACAATCGTGACATTTCGACACGTACATTTATTTATGTTTCTGTTATGTCTCCTCCCTGTTCTGTCATTGGCTGGGATTTTCAAATGTGTCTGCATCGCCCTCAGCTGCGAGCATTTACGACACTGATCATGTCCGCATATATACCGCGCGCATCCCAGCACACAACGCAGAATATTATAGTAGCTTAGTTTAGAGTCCTTACGATAGTTAACCATAGTCATAGTTCATGTCATGTTTCATGGTTCATGTTTAGGTTCATGTTTTGGTTCGTTAGTTTTGTTCACGCTGGTTTCTCCGCTACCAGTCCCGCGCTATTGTTCATGTTTCTTGTTTTGGTTCTCGACCCTGTATTTCCGTGACCGCGACCTTGATTCCTACCTCGCCCCTTTATGCATGTTTGCCGATCGCCTGAACTTTACATGTTACTGGATTATGTTTGTGGATCACGTTTTGGATTTGTCTGCCTGTCTCTCTCTTAAATAAAACTGTTCATACTGCACTTGCATCCTACCTTATCTCCGTTACGTCACGATACGTGACAGTTGTTTAGAAACTGTGATGAAACCTTGATTGTGCAATGCGTTACTGCACTTTTATTTATGGATTACACTCCCAAGTTTAAATAGCTTGCGTATATTTATTTATACACAATTTAATTATTTATGATTCTTACATGTTTTGCTCATCAAGATAATCTCCACAAATGAACAAAACTTTTATGAATTTTGAAGCCTAAATACAATCTCCAGAAGTAAAGCGCTAAACGAACTACACTACTATCGCATGACTTGTCACCACCACTAAGCTTACGACAGCTCTTTCAATCTTCATTTTTAAAAATACTACAATTGGAAAATACTATAAACGGATAAATCTACAAGTCAGAAACTTTGAGTTGGAATAGTTTGCAAAAGTGCATGTATAAGCACAACGAGGATGTAGTAGATGAGCTTTCTTTGTTCAGCGTTAATGTCCCCGCCAACCTCTGTAGTACCATTTACCACTTGTTAGCAACTGTCTATTTAACGTAAAAGCTTTTAAAAATCCTGAGAAGGGTATTACTGATGTATTTTATGTTGTAGTATAAAACGTGAACATATCTTGAGATTGTGTTAACCACAGACCTTATTTCAGGCATTTAACCAAAAACCCATTCAAAAAACCCACTGACTTCGGGACGATGGATGTCGAATACACAGAAAAATTAAGTCAACATCACGAGAAAACAAGAAAGAAAAAATTACTAATGCATGGCCACTTAGAGTGTCCATACGACATGGAGGAGGATTTGCATTTTTTTTTGTCCGCACGCGCGTCAACACAACACGCATACGTCGTGGTTCTCTTGTGAACGCATGTTGGAGATCTATGGGGAAGGGAAGATATTTTGTGAATAAAGACTTCATTGTAGTTTTTTTGCAAACACAAAGCATTCGTATCATGTCATGAAATTGGGATTAAACCACTGGAGTCACACTGGTTATTTTTACGATGCCTTTATGAACTTTTTGGCGCTTGAAAATTTTGGTTAGTTGGACTGTAAATGGAGGGACAGAAATGTCCCAGGTTTCATTAAAAATGTGTTGAGTTGCGAAGATGAACAAAAGTCTTGTGGGTTTGGAACGACATGAGGGTGAGTCATTGATGACAGAATTTTCATTTTTGGGTGAACTATCCCTTTAAGTAAATAAATACATGGGATTATTTTAATGTCAGTTTCATATAGACTTTGGGCAGATATAAAACATTTTGTTTGAATGCAAATAAGTTTTAATATGTAACAAATCTCATGTATGCCAAATGCCTGATGTCTAACCAACAAATGTGGCATAGCTTCAGAAGTAGCCCAATTATTACTGCTCAGTAGTAAAGAAATGATGAGTAAGATTTGACTACCAATTGGTTGGGATAGTATAGTATGTACAGCGTGAACTGTATGTATACTTGGAGGTCTTGAAAATATAATGTGGCATAACTGTTATTGCATACAGCTTTCTACAGCAGTCACCTGCTAGATCCTCATTCACTTATTGCTACACATATTGTATTGACATTCCTGCTGTGTCCCAGATAATAATCATGTTGTCCTGATTCATCAAGACATTATAATCAGTCATTTTAATAACAATATGCATATGGCAGGATTAAAAGCTGTGAGCGTCTAAGAATTAATCATCACATTACTGGGCCCAGCTCCCTGTCAGAGGTGCTAACGAGAATGAGCTCATCGAACCCTGATTCTTCCCTTAACACCGTATTGAGCAGATCAGCTGCCTGGATCTCAGAGGGATGATCCTAATTGCTAGCATCTCTGATTAGAACAATAGGGAGACAGGAAGCCTTGCTAGTCAATTAATGACATGCTTTATCTTCCAGAGGACGGGCTGGATGGGGAGATGGATGTAGTGGAAAGGGGAAGTAAGAGTGGATTGCATTGCCTCATGGGGTGACACAATGTTGTGTTTGTGTGTGACATTTATTGAGAAGTGGAAAAGGGGGAGCGCTTTTGTTCTTGAAAAGCCCCTGTGCTTTTTAATAATTCAGGAGTGGCTTTTTTCTTTGCCATCTCATTCTCTGTGTCTCTCTATTCTTATTTGCTCCACTTTGGCAACCTACACCAAGAGCCACTCAATAGTGAATCACCTGACACATTTTATTTTGTCTCTCTTTATTTCTTTTAACCTCATAATATCATATCTGAATCATGTTACTGAGAAGAAAAAGATCCATACGAGTCAAAATAAATTGTATATGTGATGTTGATGTAACTAAATATGAATGCATTATTTCAGATAAGTGATATTATGTTCTAAACAAATGTAACTACAGGTAAGATGATTTGTGATGTGCAAGTACGCAAATATGCAGCTTGCAGGACAAACGATCATTAGCATGAATGTACACCAGTCCTTATTAACTGCCTCTTACGGGTGTAACTAAACGCAAATAAATTATTATTATTTCAGACCAAGTTCATTAACATGTCACGATTTCCCCTTTAAGCAGCGCGCTGTGGAGCATGTGAGCACGCGTGCACTTTTCCCTTGTGGACAATCGTGACATTTCTACACGTGCATTTGTTTATGTTTCTGTTATGTCTCCTCCCCGTTCTGTCATTGGCTATTGTTTCATGTGTGTCTGAATCGCCCTCAGCCGTCAGCCATTACGAGGCTGATTATGTTTGTACATATACCGCGCGCCTCCCAGCACACGGCGCGGAATATTGAATGAGTTAGTCATTTAGTTTAGAGTCCTCACGATAGATAACCATAGTCTTAGTTCATGTCATGTTTCATGGTTCATGTTTAGCTTCATGTTTGGGTTCGTTAGTTTTGTTCACGCTGGTTTCTCCGCTACCAGTCCCGCGCTATTGTTCATGTTTCTTGTTTTGTTCCTCGACCCTGTATTTCCGTGACCGCGACCTTGATTCCTGCCTCGCCCCTTTATGCCTGTTTGCCAATCGCCTGAACTTTGCATGTTACTGGATTACGTTTGTGGATCATGTTTTGGATTTGTCTGCCTGTCTCTCTCTTAAATAAACCTGTTCTACTGCGATTGCATCCTACCTTATCTCCGTTACGTCACGATACGTGACAGAATATTCCGCCTCACCATGGATGCAGCAGGAGAACGGAGAAAACGCAGAACCCGGAAGTCGACGCCAACCGTCCCCGCTATGGACTCAGTCCAATTCCCACAATTGACATTTATGGAGCTTCCTGTTCCATTTGACGGATTTTTCGGTGCCCCAGAATATTTTCTGGTAGGCTGTCAATTCTATTTCTCCAGCCTGTTAGACCCTAAGCCAGAGGAGAAGCAATGGCTCCGATTCATGTGGTCCCGGTTCTTTGGACTGGCCCGTCAGTGGGTGCAGCTCCAACTGGATAAGCACTGTAGGAACCTGGACAGTGTAGAACAGTTTGTGGGGGAGTTCATGATGCGGTTCGGGAGTCCGGAGGCGAGGGTCGAGCTAGAACAACTTTTCGGGGGGGTAAGTCTGGCAGGCAAACCTGCCCTGCCGTTTACCCACTACTACAGGCAATCTCATGCAGAGCCCCAGCCGGAGGTTAACCTGGCGACCTCTGAGCTCGAACTTGAGACCCACGAGGTGGGCTCACCTGCCGAGCTCCAGCTAGAGGTCAACAAGGAGGCTCCAGCACCAGAGCTCAACCCTGAGGTCCAAGTCCAAGTCCAGTCTCCAGTCTCTGAAGTCCAAGTCAAGTCCCAAGTCTCAAGTCTCTGAAATCCAAGTCAACTCTCAAGTCCCTGGGGTCCAAGTCCAAGTCAAGTCTCAAGTCCCTGAGGTCCAAGTCAAGTCTCAAGTTCCTGATGTCACGTCCAAGCCTGCTGATCCAGTTATCCAAGTTCTGCTCATGCCTGAGTCTACTGATAGGGCCGACCAAGTTCTGCTCACGCCTGAGTCTACTGATAGGGCCGACCAAGTTCTGCTCACGCCCAAGTCTAACGACACGGCCAACCACGTTCTGCTCAAGCCCGAGTCTACCGACCCAGTCACCCAAGTTCAGCCCACGCCCAAGTCTACCGACCTGGTCACCCAAGTTCATTCCACGCCCAAGACTACTGACACGACCACCCAAGTTCTGCCAAAGCCCGAGTCTGCTGACACGGACAACCAAGCTCTGCTCACGTCCATGTCTGCTGACATGCATAAACAAGTGTCTGTTAAAACAAACAACCAAGCTCTGCTCATGTTCCCGTCTGATGACCCAACCAACCAAATTATGTTCACGCCCGAGTCTGCTGACACGCACAGCCAAGTTCTGCTCATGCCCGAGTCTGCTGACACGCACAGCCAAGTTCTGCTCACGCCCGAGTCTGCTGACACGGACAACCAAGCTCTGCTCACGTCCATGTCTGCTGACATGCACAACCAAGTGTCTGTTGAAACAAACAACCAAGCTCTGCTCACGTCCACGTCTGCTGACATGCACAACCAAGTGTCTGTTGACACGGACAACCAAGCTCTGCTCACATCCCAGTCGGCTGACATGACCAGCCAAGTTCAGCTTGCAGGCTCTGCTGTGTACGTCGCTCTGCCTTCCTGCTCAGCCAAGGACGTCGCTCTGCCTTCCTGCTCAGCCGAGGACGTCGCTCTGCCTTCCTATTCAGCCGAGGACGTCGCTCTGCTTTCCAGTTCAGGGGGCCAGGGCCGCCAATGGAGATGGATGTTTCATGGCACTCCGGGAGGAGTGTCCTTGGGGGGGGTTCTGTCACAAGTTCCCCTTTAAGCAGCGCGCTGCGGAGCATGTGAACGCGCGTGCACGAGCAGGTGCGCGAGCACCTGCTTTTCCCTTGTGGACAATCGTGACATTTCTACACGTGCATTTGTTTATGTTTCTGTTATGTCTCCTCCCTGTTCTGTCATTGGCTATTGTTTCATGTGTGTCTGAATCGCCCTCAGCCGTCAGCCATTACGAGGCTGATTATGTTTGTACATATACCGCGCGCCTCCCAGCACGTGGCGCGGAATATTGAATGAGTTAGTCACTTAGTTTAGAGTCCTCATGATAGAAAACCATAGTCTTAGTTCATGTCATGGTTCATGGTTCATGTTTAGCTTCATGTTTGGGTTCGTTAGTTTTGTTCACGCTGGTTTCTCCGCTACCAGTCCCGCGCTATTGTTCATGTTTCTTGTTTTGTTCCTCAACCCTGTATTTCCGTGACCGCGACCTTGATTCCTGCCTCGCCCCTTTATGCCTGTTTGCTGATCGCCTGAACTTTGCATGTTACTGGATTACGTTTGTGGATCACGTTTTGGATTTGTCTGCCTGTCTCTCTCTTAAATAAACCTGTTCTACTGCGATTGCATCCTACCTTATCTCCGTTACGTCACGATACATGACACTATATTTCTCTACAAACTGGCTTAAAATTATAAAACACAACAGATACACTTTTATTTATAGAGTGTCACCTCCAAATAGTCTACAGAGATCACACAATGTTCACAAAAATGCATATCTCTGCTGGGGTCTCCAAAAAAGCAATCCATTTTCATTCAAAATGATTATTTTTTCTTTTATAAAATTAACTTAAAATGTATCAATTGAATTTAAATTAAAAACATTGTGCATGCTTTTGTCATTCTTAAAGTGTTATTAAAACTGGAATCAAATAAAATTAGGGCTACAAAAAATGATTATTTTCATAATCAATTAGTTGGTAGATTATTTATTTATTTATTTATTTATTTATTTATTTTCGATTAATCGGATGGGGGCGCTTTGATTTAATTTATTTCAAATAAAATCCACAAACTGAGTGTTACAAACATAAACTTCAGACAAAAAATGTACATAAGTGTTATAAGATTTATATAAGACTGAAAAGAGCACAACACACAGAGACACACACCAGAATATATATTATTCATTTAGGACTGTAGTTTAATTCAGTGCTTTTTGTGCATCCATAAAAAATAATGCATACATACTTATACAAAATATAAACTAATATATAAGTTTATATTATATAATATATAAAATGCAGCAACTTGCATCAGTTACCCCAACCCCTTGCACACAATGGAGCATTTTGGATATAAACATAAGTTTGTGCTTGTGCATCACTGTCATGCTTCTGCACTACACAAGCTCTGCTTTATAAAGTTTGATCTTCTCGGCGGTGTTTAATATAAAATTCCGATTGAGGTCATGTTGGGAATAAAAGGTAACGTTGACAAACAGTAAACTGAAGAAAGTCATTGTCATTGACTCTGGGTATCTGCTAAAGCTAGCGGCATCACATTACGTGCGTATGATGTCATGCGCAGTCGACTAGTGAATGGCTTATACTTCCGGTTACTAAAAATCCCGCTAGTGTAATTTTACCTTTATACAATTCACACTAAACGGTAGAGTATACAGTGCATAGTGTAAGTGTATAGTACGTCATTTGGGACACAACTTTAGTATTTACACTCTGAAGGGTGTTTTTGGAACAGAAGTAACGTAGTGAGTAACCCCGTGCCGTGCACAGACCAACTACTCGATAATGAGATTCGTTGACAAGAAGTTTCATAATCGATTATTATCCATTTATCAATTAGTTTTTGCAGTTCTAAATAAAATTTTGGCATGAGTCACAAAAACATTATGGAGTTATTGGCTTTGCAACATGGATACCATTGTGTCATCAAATTCTCAAAGCGTATAGACTTTTTTTTTTTTTTTTTTTTTTTTTAAATGAACTGTAAGCCACATATGAAGTTCCACAACATATTTAGATGTGGTCTCAAGTTGCACAATTCATAGCCACAACTTTGGCATTTCATGGCCACAGCACTAGATCCTCATTCACACCATTCAACAATTATGAGACTTTCTTTGTGGCCGCTGCTTATTTAAAAACTAACCACCATGTCATATCAGTAAGTGCATAGTTAGCTAAGGCCTCAGTACTGTAAGAAAACAACTAACTGAGAGGATGAGGGCAAAATATTTTACCCTCTGAGACACATGAAGCCAGAAGTGCAGCTGCCAGCACAATGTCATAGGGCAACTGATTGAACTCAGCATAGATTGTTAATGTCCCAATGATTTCCCAATGAGTGTCACCTTTCAGAGAGGTAAAGATGAAAAAAAGCTAAATACAAATGGTGGGAAAGGGACAATTGTACTCTCTTGGACTGTGGCATCCAAGATTTTGAACTTTTGAGACAAAAACTCAGACTCCCTATTAGTGCAAATGTCTATGATAATTCATTATAGAAAAAAATAATATTGGCACAGGTCAAGACTGTGATCCTCAACATACAGAGCTGTGAAAAAAAGTATTTGCCCCATCCTGATTTTTTCTGTTTTTGTGTATATCTCATACTACATTGTTTCAGAAATTAAAACACAATCTTGGATAAAACAATGGCAACCCAAGTAAACTCAATATACAGTAAATGATAGTTATTTATTGAAGCAAAAATGTTATCCAATACCAACTGGGCCTGGGCCTGAGCTGATTACTGCAAACCCTGTGCAATCAAATCAATACTTAAATAGAACTTTTTCAACAGCATGAAGTTTGTTAAAAGGTCTTTCCTAGTAACACACTATGCTATAGTTGAAATAAATTCCAGAAATGATGAGGAAGAAGGTGATTGAAATACATCAGTCTGAGAAGGGTTACAAAGCTATTTCAAAGGCTCTGGGACTCCAAAGGACCACAGCGAGAGCCATTATCTCCAGATTGAAAAAATCCTCCAAGTGCACAGCAATTACTCATCCAGCAAGTCATGAAAGTGCCAACGACAATATCAAAGGTCCTACAGGCTTCTCTTGTATCAATAAAGGGCACTGTTTATGCCTCTACTATCAGAAAGACACCGGGCAAAAATGGCATCAAGAGTGGCGAGGTGAAAACCAGAAGAACATTTAGGCTCATCTGAATTTTGCCAAAACACACCTTGCTGATCCTCAAACCTTTTGGGAGAATGTTCTGTGGACTGATGAGTCAAAAGTGGAACTGTTTGGAAGACAGAGGTCCCGTTACATCTGGCGTAAACCAAACACATAATTCCACAAAAAGAACATTATGAAGCATGCTTTGCTGCTTCAGAGCCTGGGAAACTTGAAATTGAAAGAAACATGTATTCTGCTCTCTACCAGAAAATCCTAAAGGAGAATATCCGGTCTTCAGTCCGTAAGTCGAAATATAAGTGAAACTGGATTAAGCAGCAAGAAAATGATCCAAAGAATAGGAGTAAATCCAAGTCCTAGAAATAAGTGAAAGACTTATCTCCAGTTATCGGATGCGTTTGGTTGCAGTTATTGCTGCTAAAGGTGGCACAAACAGATTTTAAGTTTATGGGGGCAATTAGTTTTTCACACTGGTGATAGGTGTTAGATAGTTTTTTAAAAATAAATAAATAAAAAACTATATTGTGTGTTTACTCTTGTTGCCTTTGTTTTATGTTGTATTTCGTTTGAAGATCTAAAACTATTTAGTATGAAATATACAAAAAAAAACAGAAGAAATCAGGATGGGGCAAATACTGTTTCACAGCACTGTAACAGTAAATCAAAGCAGATTCATACAGTAGTATATCTACAAACATAGTTCAGAAAAACATATACCAGAGTTAAAATTTTCCTGGAGTAATGATAGTGTGGATTTTTCCCCCTGTCCCCTTGCAGTGTTGTGTTATCTTGCTTTGTAAGCACTCACCCCTAATTAGCTTTTAGGTGCTCATAGTTTCCTTCCTGTAGGCTGATTTCCTCATCCATCACTCTCACCCATTACCTACAGGTCACAATGAGCCTCGTCCTCTACATAGGATATATGAGAGGGCAGCCTCATTAGAGTGATTGATCTCTTTCTCACCCACGCATACACACACATAAATAGTCACGTGCACACGGTGGTTTCTGCCTTCAACCTGATGCCTGTTGCATCTTATTGCATCTCATTATATATATATATATATATATATATATATATATATATATATATATATATATATGTATATATATATATATATATTCACTTTTAGTTTACCTTCTTGACTAAAAGACCTACAAAACTTCAGGTCCCTGATCTTAAACACACTCAAACACACACACACACACACACACACACACACACACACAAACACATTCCTCCAACCTTGTATTTTTCAGGGTCACAGTCTACCTTGAGTGACCCAGGAAGCCTATGTCAGCATTCATCAAGTGGATAATTTACGATTAGCAGGAGGATGAAGGGATCAGGGGTGACATCATTATTTCAGGATGAGTGCATATGACACAGGCATAGAGTCACACACTGGACACACACACTCCACAAGCTCACCATTAAACACTCATTCATTATGGATATTATGGATGTGTTTGTGCCAACTAGACTTTGCTTGCCATAATAGTTTGTAGAAATTGTGAGAGAGAGAGAGACAGAGAGAGAGAGACAGAGAGCAGAAAGACACAGAAAAGAATTGGTTGAGAGCTATGGGAAGAGAAAGAGAAAGTACTAGACAAATGACAAGAGAGAGGGACAGAGAGAGAATGAGACATTCACTTCAGTGTTTCAGTTTGTTACGTTCCAGAAAGATCAGAAATGTTTGCTAGATACTAAACTTCGACCATGAGGATATAATTTCATTATAATGAGACTCTAAGAATAAAAGCATATTACTTTTGTGAATGTCAGGCCATATGGTAAAAGATAGGCTCATCAGCCTATCTATTTTATCTTACTCTCTTTCTGGAAAAAAAACAAAAACAAAAACAAAAAAAAAAAAAGACAAAACAGCATGTCATGTGACTGAAAATCTGGAGAGCACAAATTCAGCTCTACTGAAGAAGACTTTAAATGAAATTAAATTATGAATTAGTAAATTAGTATTGAACACAGCATTATACAGTATCTCACAAAAGTGAGTACACCCCTCACATTTTTGTAAATATTTGATTATATCTTTTAATGTGACAACACTGAAGAAACGACACTTTGCTACAATGTAAAGTAGTGAGTGTACAGCTTGTGTAACAGTGTAAATTTACTGTCCCCTCAAAATTACTCAACACACAGCCATTAATGTCTAAACCACTGGCAAAAAAAGTGAGTACACCCCTAAGTGAAAATGTCCAAATTGGGCCCAAACTGTCAATATTTTGTGTGGCCACCATTATTTTCCAGCACTGCCTTAACCCTCTTGGGCATGGAGTTCACCAGAGCTTCACAGGTTGCCACTGGAGTCCTCTTCCACTCCTCCATGACGACATCACGGAGTTGGTGGATGTTAGAGACCTTGTGCTCTTCCACCTTCCATTTGAGGATGCCCCACAGATGCTCAATAGGGTTTAAACCATCACCTTCACCCTCAGCTTCTTTAGCAAGGCAGTGGTCGTCTTGGAGGTGCGTTTGGGGTTGTTATCATGCTGGAATACTGGCCTGCGGCCAAGTCACCGAAGGGAGGGGATCATGCTCTGCTTCGTTATGTCACAGTACATGTTGGCATTCATGGTTCCCTCAATGAACTGTAGCTCCTCAGTGCCGGCAGCACTCATGCAGCCCCAGACCATGACACTCCCACCACCATGCTTGACTGTAGGCAAGACACACTTGTCTTTGTACTCCTCACCTGGTTGCCGCCAAACACGCTTGACACCATCTGAACCAAATAAGATTATCTTGGTCTCATAATCCATGTCCTTAGTCTACTTGTCTTCAGCAAACTGTATGCGAGCTTTCTTGTGCATCATCTTTAGAAGAGGCTTCCTTCTGGGACGACAGCCATGCAGACCAATTTGATGCAGTGTGCGGCGTATGGTCTGAGCACTGACAGGCTGACCCCCCACCCCTTCAACCTCTGCAGCAATACTGGCAGCACTCATACGGGTATTCATTGAGGGAACCATGAATCCCAACATGTACTGTGACATACTGAAGCAGAGCATGATCAGTATGCAGTATTCCAGCATGATAACGACCCCAAACACACCTCCAAGATGACCACTGCCTTGCTAAAGAAGCTGAGGGTGAAGGTGATGGACTGGCCAAGCATGTCTCCAGGCCTAAACCCTATTGAGCATCTGTGGGGCATCCTCAAACGGATGGTGGAGGAGTACAAGGTCTCTAACATCCACCAGCTCCGTGATGTCATCATGGAGGAGTGGAAGAGGACTCCAGTGGCAACCTGTGAAGCTCTGGTGAACTCCATGCCCAAGAGGGTTAAGGCAGTGCTGGAAAATAATGGTGGCCACACAAAATATTGACAGTTTGGGCCCAATTTGGACATTTTCACTTAGGGGTGTACTCACTTTTGTTGCCAGTGGTTTAGACATTAATGGCTGTGTGTTGAGTTATTTTGAGGGGACAGTAAATTTACACTGTTACACAAGCTGTACACTCATTACTTTACATTGTAGCAAAGTGTCATTTCTTCAGTGCTGTCACATTAAAGGATATAATCAAATATTTACAAAAATGTGAGGGGTGTACTCACTTTTGTGAGATACTGTATATAGTAACACTCATTATGCATTATAAATACATGTTTAATGTGTTATATGCATGTAGCATATATTTCTAATGTTACATATTGCCTGTAATACTTGTTCATGACACTTCGGTACTATTACCTCACCCTACCCTGCCCCAATTCCTCCCCAGCCTACCCCAACCAGTTTTGTGCTACAAATACTTATTCAGGCTTAACCTATAGTGGACATGGCCTGAAAATGAAGGTGGTGGGTTTTTTTGCTTGTTTTTTTTTTTTTTTTTTTCCATTTCTGTTTTTAGTTTTATTTAAAATGAACTCTACAACTTAGCCCCCAGAAACACTGGAAACTATCCAGGACTGGTGTGTTCAAATAGCAATTTGCAGGACATTACTTTATTTAACTCCTGAACTACAATTCCTCAGCTACATCAAGTTCACAACCTGAATTGAACCCTACCTTTTTGGCAAGCTAATCTAATGTGACTGAGTACACTGGGGAACTAAGCTAGGTTCTTTCCAAGTCAGGGAATTGTTGTTTATAGTTGATAATAATACACTGGTGGACATAAAATCTCATTGAAACAACTTAATTGAAATGCGTACATGCCATGTGATTGAAAAAAACAAAAAACAAAAAAACATACCACATTAAAAGATTTTCTTTTTATACAGCCAACATGATTTGACATTGCATTTTCAAAGCCCCTAATAAAAGTAAACTAAACAATTTCCATGGAGCTCAAACCATGGTCACTGGCATACAGATATGTGTTACCACTATGCTATAACCAATATGATAATCTGTTAGTGTGACAAGGAGGAGAGCGAAGCCAGGTTGTGAGGATGCACAAGTAGCACTGATTTGGCTAATCAGTAGAGAAAGATCATGATTTTATGGAGATGCCACTGATCCTGACCCTTTCTGCTCTCCGGACCTGCCTGATCCATCCGGATGCCCTACCTCTGGATGGAGCGCTCATCAACTGGAGGCTACAGCCTGGAGATTGCTTAGGATGGTACCGCTTGAAGTACCACGGAAATGGTTTTGGACCTCAATTCCACATGGACATTCTCGCTGTGGTTGCTGGGAATACAGTTGCGGCTATGGCCTTAGGACTGCAATTACCACATACAATTTTGCACTCAGGTCTCCTTTAGTGAACAGTGGACTAGTTCAACAAAGACTTCATATAAAAACCATAATGAAGTTTCCTTTACTTAAACACTATCCGTTGTTACCCAGAGTATGATGGGTTCCCTTCTGAGTCTGGTTCCTCTCAAGGTTTCTTCCTCATATCATCTTAGGGAGATTTTCCTCACCACCGTTGCTTGATCAATAGGGATAAATTCACACACTTAAAATCTGTATCCCGTGTTTATACGTTTCTGTAAAGCTGCTTTGAGACAATGTCCATTGTAAAAAGCGCTATACAAATAAAATTGAATTTAATTGAATTTAATTGAATAAAGGAGCACCTGGAAGTGCTGGGGAGAGAGAGAGCGAGTGCGAGAAAGACGCATTTGTGCTTTGTGTTACATTTGTGTGTTTTCTGCTCTGTTTGAGTTTGGTTTCTTTTTAAACTTTTTGTTTATGTTCAGCCAGAGCCCTCCTCCTCCTTGTCTGACTTTAAAGTTTGTTAGAGTTGGACACGAGACAATAAATATATTGTAGACTATTATTATTGCACTACAGACTAGTACAGGCCAGTCCAAACTGGTACAGGCCAGACCAGTCCAAACTGGAACAAACCAGACCAGAACAGACTGGTACAGATAAGTCCAATTCAGTGCAGACCAGACTGGTACAGACCATTCCAAATGAGTAAGTGCAGATCAGTCCAAACTGGTGCACATCAGACCAGACTTTACTACTCCATAGTGTTTTAACGTTGCGAAAGCTGGTGGTTTTGCAGTACATCATAAACACACGGCCAGTGTGTTTATGTAGATTTTCATTAGGAGCTTTGGAAATACAGTATCAGTTCTTGTCCTGACCGGTACAGACCACTCCAAACCAGTAAGGTACAGACCAGACCATATTTTTATACAGGCATTTAAAATATTTTAGCACATTTAAATCATTATTTAATTTGTTACATTGCCAAAAGATCAGAAAAGTTTTCTGGACTCACTATTAATATCTACCAACAAAGACAACATTTCATTATAATGTGGCTTTTGTTTTGTTTTATTATAATGTGGCTTTGATTTTGTTTGTCACATATTATTTTCGTGAATTTCAGGCCAGTATTTATTTATTTTTAAAACTGCCTGTCATGTGTTTAATTAATTACATACAACATGATTTGATGATGTATTTTCAAAGACAGATGCATTTTCAATTATTTACTTTCTTCAAATATTTACTTCAGTTTTTCAGTTTGCTACCTTCCGGAAAGATCAGAAAAGTTTGCTGGACATGCTATCGATATCAATTTGAAGACATCATTGTAATGATGTTGTATGTACAAAAACAAATTATGTTAATTAAATGTTTTTTTTTTATGAACTGTAACATGACAGGCTGCTTTCCCCCCCCCCAGAAATAGAGTGAGAAAGAAAAGCATATTATTGTTGTTAATTTCAGGCCAGTTTGTTTAGAAACATGCTAAAATATGGTTTCATTTTGGAGCTCAGTAAGGAAGTGTTTAGATAAGTCTACTGGTGCAAACCACTGACAATAGACCAAAGGAAAAAAAAAATAGTGATATGTATTTGTATCAGTTTAGAACACATTATCTGTTCATTCTGAATAATGTATTAATTTCCAGTTACATCTCTACTATCTATCGCTGCCACATTTGCTCATTTCTCCTCCACAGCTCAGCTTTATTTCATAAATCAGCTGATAGAAAATAGAAACAACGTTGGTAGTATGAACAGTTTCAGACAAGCAGAGACCTTCCTCCATCTAGTCGAGGAAATCACAGCGTGCCATTTACAGAGAATGTTTGAGAAGAGCAAAGAAAATCGTCCCAGCACACCTTCTAAACAAGATGAATGAAACTTTCAAAGTGACTTGAGGGGAAACACAATATCCTTCGTAACAGTCTCAGCCCAAACCAGAGCTGATTCAAAATAAACAACAAATGCTCTGAGGTTTGAAGGTGGGAGCAATTGTACGGATAACTTCATATCAGTCCCCTCTGAAATCTCACTCTTTCCACAGAGAAGCTGGAGATACAGCAGCCTTTATTACATTAGTTCCAAGTATATGGGGACTAACACATGCCTGCTTGGTTAAATGTGCTGCTGCAGTGTGTATTTTCTTCCTTTATTGGGATGTATTATTGCGTTCTGCGCCGGTTATTAGGGAGCAGCGGTGTTGCTGTGACAATCAATTATCCGAACAAAGCGGCACTGTTACGTCTGTCTTTTTAATGGCAGGTGGTGAAATCAAGACACGGTGTAGACAATGCAGAAAAGGTACACAGGTGATACACAGTCAGAATATTGGAATCTCTCTCCTCTGTAATACACACAAATACACTTCACAGATCCTCACTGCAGTAACGTAATCACCCATCTCCACTAGGCTCCCATATTTCACAAACAAGTCCGGTGAAGATGACAGAGCAGTTTTCTCAGAGTTGTCTGGAATCGGATGGACTCACTTTACCCTTGCACACATAATTCAGCATTAAAGTACTGCAGATAAACACTCTCGGCATTGTGGGAACATGCTGCCTTAACTAACATCTCTGTTTCTCTCTCCTCTATAATAATCAGAGCCAACTGTACTTGAGCTGATTTCTATTACAGATGACCGTTTTAGCAGTAAGTATACATGAGAAATTGCTTGATTTGTTTTCTTTTAAAGCCAACTCAACATTTTTAGGCCTGCCTTGTACTCACATATACAGCTACATCTCTTTCTTTATTGAGTAAAAAAAAATTATCTTGTTTCAATGTAATCCAGAATGTTTTTGCTGCAATATTCTGTAAATACTGTTGGAATAGAGAGGAACAGTCATGAATAAAACTGAAAAAGTGTCCTGATTGGAGATTCATAATTAAATGTACTGTATTTTATGAATGGTTAAGCTTAAGGTGAGGTTCATGAATTAGTGCTCATAGTTTTGGCTTTGACTTCATCTCTTCAGGATTTTCACACAGTATCACAGTAAAGGGGCGACCAACTCCAATATTAATGCCCATGGTTTTGGAAAGGGATGCTCAACAAGAACATCTGGTTGTGATGGTCAGGTTTCCACATACTTTGGGTCATATAGTAGCGTAGCTTATATATGGGGGGGGGGGGGGGGATCAACCAATAACTAAATGCTAAAACTGTAAAAAATGTATTTGGTTTATGTTAGTGGTCTTCAAGTAACACTATGCAATCATTTATGCAATCATTTAATCATTTATAACAGCATCCTGTAATGTGAAGCTTAATGTATTGTTAACACATTGGTACTTACCAAAATATCTGTATACCACATTCTGTAAATTGTAGCACAATCTTTTACATTGATTTGTGTGCGTTTTTGTTTTGTGTTAGGGATTCAACACTCAGTGTAGCGTTAAATGAGTTTCAGAAGCAGTTACATTTCTGCTACATTTCACCTCATATTTAGCATTTCCTCTCTTGAAGAAAAAAAATCACCTTGAAAGAGAAGTGAACTCTGCTGGACGACTTAGAGAGAAGACAGGATGTGGAATGTTATTAAAAACAACAAACAGAAACTCTCAGTCCGGCATTGTTGGGAATTTGAGCTCAGTAAGATGACTGGCTTTTCAGCAGGGTGTCGACGATCAAAAAGAAGAAGACTGTAAGATGTCACACACTAGGGGAACAGAAGAAAGGTCTGAGTTATCTGAAAGTGACAGTGGTAATTGCAGTTAGGAAGGTGCTGGGAAACCAAAGAAGATTAGTTTTTCCAGGTTGCACGATTATTATTTTTTTTACTAGTAGACCAGTAATTCAAAAAGTTTTTCGTTCGAGTGTAATTTAAACTATTGCTCAGATTCTTGTATAGTGACACATACAGTACATTTGTTAAGTTTGGGGAACCTAAACACCCCAACCCTGTAGAAACAGTTTATGTATACACTCATTGTCCACTTTATTAGGAACACCTGTGAACTCATGTGGCTATCTAATCAGCCAATCAGGTGGCAGCAGCGCAATGCAAAAAATCATGCAGATACAGCTCAAAAAAAATTTCAGGTGGAAAAAAAAAATTGTTCGATATCATTTTACTGTCAATAAAAATAATAAATGGGTCAGTTTGACCGTAGGGCTTCACGAGGGTTAAGTCATACATGTTCAGCGTCCTAACAATATATAGATATGTAAATAAGATACGTAAAGAAAATAAACTATATATGTGACAATAAAGGTTGCCTTTTTCTTTCTTTGGGCTTTATTTCTATAATGTAGCATGCAGATTGAATGTTTTGGTCAGCATGTATATAGTAAAACATAAAAACAGGAACGACCTGTTACTGAGGAACAACCTTGAGAGAACAGCATTTTTGTGACAATCCTTTTGTCTCTGCTTCCATATGCGGTCCTGCCACACTGACAGTGGGACTAATGAGCAACTGGCTCCTATGGGAGGGTTAAGAAGGACTTTAATGGGGTGTGTGGATGTGTTTGTGTATGCTGCATTGACCCAATTAACACCACCAGTCCACGGGGTATTGAGAGGGACATGGGCTTTCATTTCTTCAATTGTTACTCCTCACTCTCATTTGTCATTTTTGAAGAAGAGGATCAATACGACTGTTTTGGTGCATGAGTTCTCATCTTGCTATGGACTTATTTTATTCATGTTGTATTAATTCCTCATCCTCTCTGTTGCCTTTCAGTGTTATTTGTGTGTTCAATAATCAGAGCAAGGTACCAAAAGGTGCCAAATCATATTTGTATGGAAAAGGTACCCAAATTGGATATGTTAGAAAACAGGATAACACTTTATAATTCTGATCCATCAGTAATGATTAACTACACAGGAAGAAATTAATAATATAACCCAAATCATAAGTCTGCTATTACCTATTGATTATGTTAACAATCTTTTCTATTCGTTAACAGTAGTGGTTTTGTATTAATTATGAAATTCTATATAGTTTCTTAGTAGTTCTCTGGGAGGCATGAAAGTAATAGTAGTTATTGATTATCTAATAGTGAACTACCACATTCACCAGTGTGCTATTACTTACTAATTCATTAATCAGAGTTTCTAGTTAGTTAATAGTAGTTACTAGAATGTTAATATTGCATTATTCATTTCATCCTGTGTCATATTCATTAATGATGGATCAGTATTCTAAAGTGTTACCAAAAACAAATGCATGACTATCTGACTCTTGCTTATGTAAAATATTGGTCAATAAGTTAACAAGCCCATTCAGAACTCTTTGTAACATCTGAATGGCGTTCTGTAACAGACTGTGCATGAAGAACCCAACATGTTCAAAATCTTGGTGTACTTTTAAAATCTGGATGATTACAGTGCCATAAAATGGTAATATGCACATTTAATAATTAATCAGACAAATAAAATATATATTCCAACACGCTGAATTAATATCCATAATTATATTGGCATTTGCGTTTTCTGGCTTCTTGAGAAATTAACACTCTTTCACTTGTCCATAGAGAAATGGAATGGTTCATCGCTGAGGATGAGTTTGCAACAGTTAACAGTTAACTATGTTAATGTTTTTAATCTTTCTCAAGACAAAATATAACTAGACTTGCTATTAAATGTTACTGTATTTGAACTTTGCAAATGCATAAAGTTAGGTTTTAGATGTATAACAAGCCTAAGCTGCTAAAACATGAAAGTGGTAGGAAGAATTACTAAAAGCCCTTAGCTCAGTAACTTTTGAGAAACACATTTGATATGGTCTAGAGGTTTCAACATGACATCTATCAGAGTTAAAATTTTCAGAAGAAAAAACAAGAAGGCATTTTTGAAAGTATATAGGTTTATCAAGTTTTCCAATTATAACCACTACTAATGGGTAAAAATGGATGGATGGATTAAAGGTTAAGGCAGTGCTGGAAAATAATGGTGGCCACACAAAATATTGACACTTTGGGCCCAATTTGGACATTTTCACTTTGGGGTGTACTCACTTTTGTTGCCAGCGGTTTAGACATTAATGGCTATGTGTTGAGTTATTTTGAGGGGACAGCAAATTTACACTGTTACACAAGCTGTACACTCACTACTTTACATTGTAGCAAAGTGTCATTTCTTCAGTGTTGTCACATGAAAAGATATAATCAAATATCTACTCACTTTTGTGAGATACTGTATGTATGTATGTATGTATGTATGTATGTATGTATGTATACATTGTGGAGTGCTAGGAAAAAGTCTATTTTTTAGAATTTATATGGAATTTATGGTCAGAAATTGCCAGGAATGCTACTGGTATCAAAACACTGAAAGTATGAAATTCTCAGGCCAAGATGTGATTACACAGATTCCAGCTTCCTGATGGGGTGAAATGAAATGAGTCTCAGGACAAGATCAAGACATCAAGGTCCATCAGTAACTACAGTGACAAGTCTGCCAAAAACAACCCCATCTTTCCTCTATCACACACACACACACACACACACACACACACACACACACACACACACAATTGCTGCCAGAGTTGGCCTCATGCTGTCTGGGTCTGACTCAAGCTGTGCTATATCCCTTTGAAAACTCCTCAGTGATGTATTTCATATTTATGAGTTGGCAAGTGGACTGCATTCATGCCATAATTATACCATTGTCAGCAGTAATTTCCCTTCAGTTCATCAGGAAAAACAGAAAACCGACCCAAAACATACGACTGACTGTATTTCCTCTTGGTGCGGGGGTGGGGGGGAAGCTGGCCACGCACATCGGCAATATGTTTCTATTAAACAGCAGGGCTTGGACGTGATCATCTTTCAAATGGCCAATCAATCTTAAAGCATGAGACAGCTCTGGATGAGTAGAACATGTGGTCTTAAATGATCCATAATATGAAGATGATCATTAGTTGCTGGCTTTCATTTTACGCATTTGATACAGTCTGTTTACAATAAGTATGTAATATTAGGCTCAACCGAATCAAATGCATCTCACAAGCAGAGCGGGCATAAGGTTTTGAATGGATTATTGAGATTGAATCAAATATGACTAGGACATCAAATTTATATTCAATACATCAAAATATCCAACATATCCATCTTTAAACTCTAAAACATACATGTATCTTCATGTTGTATTAGTGTGTTTGACAGCCTCTTTCACATTCCTGCCTCTATTCGGTTCCTCCCCTCTCATCATGCCTCCCCTCCCTCTCAGATTCCTTTATCTCATCCCTCCTCTCCCATCCATCTCCCATAAATGGATTTGCACACGTGCGATTCAATCATTTCAGGTCCTGCGTGTAATCCACACATCGCTACCTCCTCTCCTCGTGTAGGATGAGAGTGTCTCCAAGATATTGCTGCCTCTATGATATTGCAGCCACCATCATCACTTCAAGCTTTGATTTCAACCAGCATATAAGACCTGGGAAATATATTTCCATTATGATCCACTCAAAATAATCCCACCACGGAGTGATGAATATAGGTCTATGCTCAATTTAACATTCCATAAAGAGCACTGCCATTGAGACTGGGGAATATCTCTTCTGAGGTACAATGACTCCAATGTGCACTTGCAATCAAATGAAGGAAGATGTGTGTTCAACCAATTGTTTCATGATGGCAAATCTTACTACTAACTGAGAAGATGTGCTTTTGAGTCTATATATTGTAGTCTAGCATAAGGGAACAATATGTCACATTATCATCAATCCCTTCTTTTCACTGTATACTATATGGAACACAGACTTAGCGTCTACAGTCAGATCTCCTAACAGTCTCATTAACCGAATGTATTTAATATATATATATATATATATTAAATACATTCGGTTAATGAGACTGTTAGGAGATCTGACTGTCTGAGGTCCAGAGCACTCTAGAGCAGGTTTTCATCAAGTTTGTCTCTGTACATTGCTGCATTCATATTTCCCTTGATCCTGACTAGTCTCCCAGTTCCTGCCACTGAAAAATATCCCCAAAGCATGATGCTGCCACCATCACCATGCTTCACTGTAGGGATAGTATTGGCCAGGTGATGACTGGTGCCTGGTTTCCTCCAGACATGACGCTTGCTATTCATGCCAAAGAGTTCAATCTTTGTCTTGGTCTGAGAGTCCTTCAGGTGCCTTTTGGCAAACTCCAGGCAGGCTGTCATGTGCCTTTTACTGAGGAGTGGTTTCCGTCTGGCCACTCTACCATACAGGCCTAATTGGTGGAGTGCTGCAGAGATAGTTGTTCTTCTGGATGGTTCTCCTTTCTCCACAGAGACACGCTGGAGCTCTGTCAGAGTGACCATCGGGTTTTTGGTCACCTCCCTGACTAAGGCCCTTCTCCTCCGATCGCTCAGTTTGGCCAGGCGGCCAGCTCTTGGAAGAGTCCTGCTGGTTCCAAACTTCTTCCATTTACGGATGATGGAGGCCACTGTGCTCATTGGGACCTTCAATTCTGCAGGAATGTTTCTATACCCTTCCCCAGATCTGTGCCTCGATACAATCCTGTCTTGGAGGTCTACAGACTCCGGACTCTATGGCTTGGTTTGTGCTCTGACATGCATTGTTAACTGTGGGACCTTATATAGACAGGTGTGTGCCTTTCCAAATCATGTCCAATCAACTGAATTTACCACAGGTGGACTCCAATCAAGTTGTAGAAACATCTCAAGGATGATCACTGGAAACAGGATGCACCTGAGCTCAATTTTGAGTGTCATGGCAAAGGCTGTGAATACTTATATAAGTGTGTTTTTTTTGTTTTTTATTTTTAATAAATTTCCAAAGATTTCAAACAAACTTCTTTCACATTGTCATTATGGGGTATTGTTTGTAGAATTTTGAGGAAAATAATGAATGTACTCCATCCAATATATATACATACATATATATATATATATATATATATATATATATATATATATATATATATATATATATATATATATTATTGAACATAAACCACATTTAATCATTTATGGTATGTCAGACACTGCAATAGCAATATATTGTCTTACATTCATTCCACATCTTGTATTTCACATATCTCTTGTCTTTTACATTAATGTCACTGAGTAATAATACGATTTTCATATACTATAATGGCAGTCATTTGAATGTACTTCAAAGCTCCGAGATCTTGACCTTGATCTCTTACTAGGCCTGTTACTGGAGTAAAAACCACTCGATTGAGTCATTTTGCTTAAGTAACGACTTTTCATTATGTATCATGTCATAGCACAATCACCAACACAAATCCCATATTTTCCCAGCAGATGGTTATGATTACTTTTACGGGCAAAAAAGAGAAAGAATAGAGGAATAATTGAAAAGTCTACCGTCTTCATTTTCAAAGTCTAATTCATAGCACCATAATAACCTGTTCTGGGGAAAACAGAACATATCAAGAGTTAGTACTTTGGGTTCAAGCCGTGGTATGCATAAACAGAATCAATCTTTCACACATGCCAAAAAGAAGTCAATACCTGAAAATTGTGTGTTTGACCATCATGGACTTTCTCCCAAATCTATTTTCAGTTTTGAAATGCTCTGCTGACTAGGGAAGGACTCTTCGAACACTTTGGTAATGAAGATTAGTCCCGTGTCTGAGGCGGGGGATAACGCAATGTAGCGTGACAGGCCTTTTACACACCCTGTTATTGAACCTTTCCTAACTAATTACGTCCTCTGTGTGACGGTGTGACACACACAATCAGCCTCATCATGGCGGAGAAAATCGCTTGGGGCTAAGCCATAAAAGATTTCAATTCATTACTTCAGGAAGAGCGGTAAAATTCCTTCAGCAATAACAATACCACAAATAGTATATGAATAGATAATGGTCTGTACATTACACATTGAAGGTAGGGATATGGGTATTGTTTAGTTCTAATGGGGAATCAGTGATGACACTAGAAATCCTCAGGTACTTCTAAGAATATGCAAATGCTGTTCTTGTGTTAAAGGTATCCACAGTTCATTTATTGTTAGTTGATAGTGTTAAAATTTCAGTAATGTAACACTGGCCAGACTCTTAAACAAAATGGCAGCGTATTACACTGCTCGTCAATAATTTATGTAAGACAGCATTGTTTATTTGACTGTGTTGTAGGGGTCAATGCCATTATATGTATTCGGATTTAAACCTTTAATGCATGGTGTTGTTTTTTCATAGGCAAAAAGAAGAGGAAAAAGACAGCTTTAACTTTGACATAACAAAAAATGCCATGTTAGATAACCAGGAAGAGCTGTTTGTACTTCCTTTTCAATCACAAGGAATGGTGAAGGTCATCCTTGGAGGGTTCTCAAAATGTATTAATTTTGTAATATTTAGGCAATACTAATTAAAGGGGAAAAAAAATAAACACCATCTGAGATGTTATCATTTATTTTTGTCATTTAAAGAAGTTTATATATTTTAAGTATTTTTTTAAATAATAAAATGTAATTGTGACATGCAGCAAGAAAAAAAGAAAAAGAAAAAAAAAACAAAACAAAACGAAAACAAACAAAAAAAAACCTCTCCAACTAGTCTGGAAAATGCAGTAATTGTAACTTTAATCCCATACATTTTGTGTGTTATTTTTGACTATATCATACTTTCCATCATTGCACACTGTTGCCATTTACCAACTACCCTTTTTAAAAAAGGTTAAAATATTATATACACACACACACAATGGGGGAAATAAGTATTGAATGCGTCTAGATTTTTTTTAGTAAATATATTTCCAATGAGGTTATTTAAATGAAATTTTCACCATAACCATTAAATATTTCAGGTGATCAGTATTAACTCAAGATATCTGCAGATATAAAGAATTCACAACATTTAAGTCTATGAATAAAGTTATGTGGAATAAAGTAGAATGACACAGGAAAAAGTATTGAACACGCTAAGAAACAGCAGTTCTCCAAGGCAAGGAGCCAGCTGAAATCCTTAAGTAGTTAGAACTCATATTTTTTATCCAAAGTGCTTTATACAGTGTCTCATTCACTCATTCACACACACACTGACACATCAAAGGTAAGAGCACTGCCATGCAAGATGCTAACTTGCCATCAGGAGCAACTTGGGGTTCAATGTGTTACCCAAGGACACTTTGGTATGTGGAGTCATTAGGGCCAGGAATCGAACTGCCAACCCTATGATTAGTGGACAACCTGCTCTACCACCTGAGCTACAACCGCCCATATAGAAGCCTGATTTAAACCAAACAATCTCTTTGCAAACAAATAGTGCACCTCCTATTTGTATCTGCATTTGTATATAACACTACTATTATCTGTTCATTCTGAATAATTCATATTTACTTACAACCCTACAGCCTTACTGTGTTGTAGGTATACCAAGAGCCAGCAAACCCCCACTATCCACCTTAACATTGGGGTATAACTAGAATCGGTCAGGCACATTGTAGAGCTTAAATAGGTACAGGCAGCCAGACACTACCTTTCAAAACTAATCATTTGTTATGCTGAAATATTAAATATTTCTACAACTATAAGCTGCCACTTTGTATTCTGAAACATTTTGCTGTGCATTAAGAAGATTGGGCTCCATTCATCGAGGCTCTTTCATCAGCAGCCATGTTTTTATTCTTCCACTAAGCTTACGGACTCAGAAAACTGAACATTCAAGAGGACACAGCCAAGGTGGTGTGCAGAAATCTGAAATGATGCTGACTGCTTTCTACAAAGCTTGAAAGGTCACTGTAGAAAATCTCTGGTGTGATTACAGACACCTGATGTAATTAAAGTCTACTATACAAAAGCACTGTAGAATTCTCAATTCTGATTGGTCAAATGTTGTTGGTTTGTTTTCTATAAGCAGTTCTGACAGTAGTGCTGGCTGAAAGTCAAATCACAGCAATTACTGCACATATTATAATCACTCAAACATTATAATTTCTATATTAACACACATGTACTTGTCTGGTGGATGATTACATAAAACAAATGTATTTAACATTTACAGAATGTTGAATCTCCAATGTGAGTGCTTGTAACAGTCAGACGTAAAGCTGTAACCAAGTTTTCTGGCACAGGAAAGTCTTCAGGACAGAGGGTTTTGTACTTTCTGGTTTGTTAGTAACATATCAAGCTACATTTTTTGTCTTATTAAGATAAACTGTGTGTATAAGTGAGGGAACAACTGTTTATTGTGGTTATAAAGGAAACTTACACAGTGGGCATTCCACAACATTAATTGTAACTACAAACAGATAAAAAAAAAAAAGTATGACATCATTCTTAAATAAATAAAATGTTTAGGGTTGACAAACTGCTGTGGTGTACAGTAAAAAATAAAATCACCACTCTTTCTTGTCTACTCCCTCACACTGATGTTCCTTTCAAGCAGTTAATTAATGCAATGGGCTGCTGTCAGTGAAAAGAATATGTTTTTTCTCTGACCACTGGCCCATGAAAAAAGGTGATGAAGTAAATGGTGTACATTATCAAGATGGCGGTGCAGCAGTAGCACGCAGCAGCAGTAGCACGCAGCAGCTTCTCCAGATACAAAATGGTGTTATTTTTGTCTTGTAGTCTGTTCTTTTGTATACAGTGCATGGGCGTCAAAGAAACCAGTGTTCATGTTTACCATTGCCAGACACTGTTAACATACAGAAATCATACAACAACCAACCTGCATGATGATCTGCGGAGACCAGGCCTCTAGGCCTCCAGGCCTCCAGTCCTCGGCGTTGCCTGATCCCGGTGGCCAGGGGAGGAGACATCGAAAGCGGTGTGCGAGGAAGCGGAAGCATGGAAATAGGGTGGGGGTCCACGCTAGGCTAAAAGCAAACCTTAGCCAGCCAGTTCTCCCATCCACCCTGCTCTCCATTGTCTGCTCCCTGGACAATAAACTGGACTACATCCAACTCCAGAGGGCATCAGTTTAGAGACTGTCCCGTCTTTGTTTTCACAGAGATGTGGCTCAGCAACAGAGTTCCAGAGGCCGCCATTCAGCTAGACAGGCAGGCCTCATTACGTGCCGACAGAAATGCAACTCTGTGCGGTGGTGGCTTGTGTGTTTACATTAACTTGGAATGGTGCAAGAGCTCGGTGCTAGTTTCTAGTAACTGCTCATCGCTGGTGGAGTTTGTGACTGTTAGATGCAGACCATTTTATCTACCACGGGAATTCACCACTGTTCTGATAATTGGGGTGTATATTCCCCCCAGCGCTAATATTAAGGAGGCACTCTGTGAACTGTATGGGGCTAGTAGCGAACTACAGAACACACACCCTGATGGACTGTTTATCATCGCTGGAGATTTCAATCATGCAAATCTCAAATCAGTGCTCCCTAAATTTCACCAACATGTGGACTTTGCAACGAGAGGAGCGAACATGCTGGATCTTATTTACGCAAACATTTCCAGCACGTACAGGGCAGAGCCCCGCCCCCACCTCGGCTACCCAGACCACAGCCCTGGGACATGTTCAGGGAGGCTGCAACTGACAGCAACTCCACCAACTTGGAGGAATACACGGCATCAGTGACCAGCTACAACAGCAAGTGCATTGATGACATCACCGTCTCCAAGACCATTACCACATGCTCCAACCAGAAGCCGTAGATAACTGCAGAGATGCGTTCACTGCTGAGGACCCGAGACTCCAGGGCAGCCTTCATGGCAGGTGATAAGGTGGCCCTAAGAAGAGTGAGGGCCAAACTGTCCCAGGCCATCAGAGAGGCAAAGCATGCACACGCCCAGAAAATCCACAGTCACTTCACGGATAGCAGCGGTGCATATGGCACGGCATTCAGGCCATCAGCAACTACAGGACAACATCACCAGTCTGTGACAGTGATGCCTCCCTTCCAGATGTGCTGAACAACTTCTCCGCTCAGTTTGAGGCACCAAATGAGGTGGCAGTGAGGAAGACCACCCCTCCTCCCAATGACCAGGTGCTGTGTCTAACCACGGCTGATGTGAGGAAAACCTCTGAACACAGGGTCAACCCACAGAAGGCTGCTGGACCAGACACCATTCCTGGCAGAGTGCTCAGAGGATGTGCAGACCAGCTGGCAGATGTTTTCACCGACATATTCGGCATCTCCCTGAGCAGCGCCATCATTCCAACATGCTTCAAGGCTACCACCATTGTCCCCATGCTGAAGAGGTCTTCAGTGTCCTGCCTCAATGACTACCGTCCCATTGCACTCACATCCATCATCATGAACTGCTTCAAGGGGATCATCATGAGGCACATCAAGACCCTGCTGCTCCCCCCATTGGACCCGCTGTAGTTTGTGTATCGCGCCAACTGCTCAACAGATCATGCCATTGCCACCACCCTACACCTGGCCATCACCCACCCACAAGAAGGACACCTACATTCGAATGCTGTTCATGGACTTCAGTTCAGCATTCAACACAATTGTTCCTCAGCATCTGATTGGAAAAGCTGAACTTACTGGACCTGAACACCTCCTGCTACTGGATCCTGGACTTCCTGACTGGGAGACCTCAATCAGTCCGGATCGGGAATAACATTTCCAGCACCACCATACTGAGCACGGGGGCCCCTCAGGGCTGTGTTCTCAGTCCATTGCTGTTCACTCTGCTGACTCACGACTGTGCAGCAAGGCATGGCTCCAATTCAATCCAATCTTCCCTCCATCATAGACATTTACACCACAGGCTGCATCCGCAAAGCCACCAGCAATGTGGATGACCCCACACACCCCTCACACACACTCTTCACCCTCCTGCGGTCTGGAAAAAGGTACAGAAGCATTCGGGCCCTTACGGCCAGACTGTGTAACAGCTTCTACCCCCAGGCCATCAGACTCCTCAATACTCAGAGACTAGAGTGATACACACACACACACACACACACACACACTCTGAACTGAACACCATCCCACTCCCATTGCAATATTTGCACATTCCTGCATTGACTCTATTGCATTTTTGCTGCTACCGTATTTATAAAAATATTATATTTAGTTTAATGTCACTATTATACACTTTACCTTGCTGCTACCACAATAAGTCATAGCATGTTATGTTTACATTTATACCATTTTTAAACTATATTGTTACTCTTTGGCACCTATCTTTTGCACTAACTGTTATATTGGACACTTCCACATTAAAACTGTGCACTGTTCGGCGCTACACTGTCACTTACTGTGCCTATTGTCCTGTTTTAGTAGTATTGTACTGTCCTATGTTGTTAGCACACGTTTGCACATGCACTTTATGTAAAAATGTGTAGATCTTATTTAGTTCTGTGTCATTTCATGTGGTTAGCAGCATGGTCCTAAAGGAATGTTGTTTTGTTTCACTGTGTACTGTAAATAAAGCCACTTGAACTTGACATGTACTGTAACTCTATGGCTCACTGCAAAAATGCCATCCTAGCAACAGAAAAAATGTGCTGAAAGTTTCGAGAAATATTTAAATATTCTACATATTTTGTTGCCTCCAAGTTAATTTTCTGACTATTTTTATTCCTTTTGCTATTAAAAAAAAGAATACATGCAACCAAAAACCTAGTTTAGATACTGACCTTGTAAATGTTTTCTTAAACTTAAACCTGAATATACTGTACTTGGGTAAGAGACTAGAATGCTGCAAGGATACTATTAAAAGTTGGTTTGTTATGATAGAATATACTGTCTGGGCTGAACATAATTCAAGCCCATAACTGAACCATTAATAAAGGAACCAACAGTGCCTTGTGCTCTTTTTGAAGACCCTTTTTTGTTATTGTTCAAATAAAATGAAAGAATGTTTGCATCTTCAATTATTATGTGAATATAGCAATTTATGCCACAGCACTCTTGAATTCCCAAATCTGATTGGTCAAAAGGTGTTCATTTTCATTAATTCTCTATAACACCATGGCTATGAAAATAGTGCAGATTGTAATCCAAATTATTTCTCATTCTTTAGATATAGTAATTGGACAAAAAGTACACAGATTTAGTAAGTCAAAATTACGACTCAGTAAGTCAATATAACAATTCAATATTTCAAGATAATGACTTAGGAAGTCAAAATAACAAGACACCAAGTCAGAATAATGAGATACTAAGTCAAAATAACAACTTAGTAAGTCATAATAATGACTCACTAAGATAACGACCAATTGGGTCAAAATAATGATCAAGCAATTGAAAAAAATTCACACCTTGGGGTTCAGGGATTCCATAATTAAGGAAAAGCAGCAAAGTTCACAGGAATATCAGCTTGTTTTCAGCACCGGATGCTATGCAATAAATTACTGCTTGTATGCATAAGCTGCCTGGGTAAGAATACCACATATACTGTAAATAAGTGAAATGTATAATGTAGATTTGTGTAAGAGTGAGAAACCAAGTACAACCATCACCTTTACCTTCCGGTAAATAATAATATTATTATTATAATAAATAATAATAATAATCCGGAGAGATATTGGGTTGTACTAATACGAGTGTTCAAATAGCTCTATTTTTTGCATATTTACAGCATTAATTTCTGGCAATACAAGTGTGCTTTCAAAATGAATTTTTATTTTAGATTTACACTACATATGAAGACTCTTTGAGGACCATCTTAATTTTAATGGTGGCTAAGTGTTTGAATTAATGTAATGGTTCACATTTGCCTAACAGATGGGAAATTGTTGAACATTGCCCTGATTTTATAGGCATATTTACATAAACAGCATGTTGAGTGAAAATTGCAGTGTCACTGATATCCAATGCAGAACCCAACATCAACAAGAAGTACTGTTATACAAGAGTTACCATGAAGCCATTAGTGTGATTAGACATCAGAGGATAGGCATCTGAATAGGCTGGTCGGAAGTAATACATCATGAGTACACACATACACAAACCAAAGAGAAAGAGAGAGAGATTGAGAGAGAGATGGATGGATGGATGGATGGATAGAGTGCTGTAGATTGCTATTCGTGTGATCCTGAGTGCCTTGCTCGAGAGCTCTATGATGGTGCCCGCTTTCACCCGTGCCACTGAGAAGGTTGTTTCCAGGGGCAACCGAGTGCAGACAAGAGATGTACCGGGCACTCAAGTGGATGTGAAGAGCCATGGACTCGGTCCGAGCATCCATCTTAGAAACAGAACACTCACAGAGATGACTCACGCAGACCTCCATGCAGAGCGAAAGAGACAGAAGTGACTGACAGAAACCTGCATACTAAAGAATATTTTACAATCATTTTAAAATTAAACATCATGTTACATGCTTTGGACAATTTCATTTGCATTTCATGGCAGACTTAACAATTAGGCATGAGATTAAATGAGGTGTGTTATGTGAGATGAAACAAAGAAAATAGCTAAATATACTGTAACATTTTATTATAGACATGTTACAATTTTTAAACAGCATTCAAATCATTTTCAATAACACATCTTATTGAAATGCACAACTACAGAGACTGGCATAATTAAACCAAAGTCTTTCATTTTTATTTAGTGCAGTAGGCTGCTTTCCAAGATTATATCTATCCACATGTTAAATGTCACTTTATTCAATTAAGAGACTCTCTGAAAAACATTTTCACAATGATGATGTTATTTGTCTTTAGTGTTCACTATTTATGAATTTATTTTGAGCATGAGTTTGGCTGCATTATTTTCTACAGCACAATGCAAAGGAGCCTACTATATATATATAATGAATTTGTGGTTTAAAAATATCACAGTTTATTAATGTGGTCTCCGTTGGCAAGTTGTGTGGAAGATAACTGTGATCTCCCTTTGGGAGAAAGTGTGTTTGTGTGTCTGTGCCTGTGTATGTGTGTGTGAGAAAGAAAGAGAAACAGATGGAGGGAGAGAGAGAGAGAGAGAGAAAGAGAGAGAGAGAGAGAGAGATGGAGAGGGAGATATAGAGCATGTGTGTGTGATTAGGAGTTTGTGTGAGAGAGAAGCTAATACGGAAACTCACACCTAATACTTAATCTCAATTCAGAGACTATACCGTACACACACTCGCGCACACACACACACAAACATTAAGAAATCTTCCATTCCTCCACCATGTCACTTTAACACACTTCAAATCAATTGTCTATGACATTCTGAAGGATCTCTAGGTGAACTAGAGAGTTTCTCATGTTGTTCCCCTTCCCATAATGAGATACTTATGGGAGCCGAATGCAGCACTCAGATTTAACCAGCATTATCTCATCAATCTCACACTGACTTTAAAACCTGCCTGCACACTCTCAAATCCTATTGGGAACAACAGTTCTCGTCACAAAGTCAAAGAACTCGGGTGATACTCTTATAGCGCTGGCTTTTAAGAGCATGTGAGCAAACATTTAGGTAAATTAACCATCTCAGGTGTAAATTCCTAACCAGGTTTCATAAGAAAGTCATAAGAATTTTTTTTTAATTCACATTAGAAATACCAAGACTGTGTAAACTCATTCCTGTGCCAAGAAAAGAGAATATAATTAACAAGGAAATCCACACATTGTGACTCCCACCATCTTAACAATATGCCAATATGTTGTTTTTGAATGCTCCTTTTTCAACATTACAATAAATTGGCTTGCTGTAGACCCTGCCCAAAGTTTTTGGCTGTATCTTGATTATATAGATAAAGTACTACTCTGCGTATCCCAGTGTCAGTTTGACTGAGCACAAGCAATGGTCTAAAATCAGATGAGCTGGAAAATAACAACTCCTGACAGTATTGCATTTTAAGGACAATACAATGACACCTATTAAGTCATGTAGAAATAGCAGGTTACGTCAATCTAGATGGATGACCAGACTAATGGACAAGAACCTTACATCTCTAACCCAGTTCAAGCTCCTGGAAAAAGAGTAGCATGTATTTGGACTACACATCCTCCCATGTAAAATAAATAGGCTTTATAATGTGTTAGAGTGATTTGTAGCATTTTGTTTGCTATATTTGCTAAGCCCACCCCTGAACTCAACCTTAACCATTTATAACTTTTTTTAAAATATATATAATCTGACCTTTTACAGTTGTAACAATATGTAAACCATGCAAAGATTCAGTATAAAAAAGAACATAACTACATGGAATGCTATGTGATTTAAAACCTACTGGCCAGATACACCCTGGATCTGATGGCAGTCCATCACAGGGCACCATGCACACACTTTCACACACTCATTGACACCTACTGTAGGGGTAATTTAGTGCAGCCAATCCCCCTAATGGAATGTTTTTAGGAGGTGGGAGGAAACCGAACCAGAAGAAAACCCACAGAGACACAGAGAGAACATGTGAAACTCAACTAAGGTAGTAAGCCTAGATCAGGATTGAACAAGGAACCCTGGAGCTATGAGGTGGCACTGCTACCCACTGTGCCTGTGCAAATCCAATCAGTAAGTGATAAAAGCAAACGCAGGAACAACTGAAAATTGTGGACAGGGCATGACAGGGTATAAATACAAACCTTAACAATGGTCACATGGTGCTTGGGGCTAACAATACAACATAGGAGGGGAAGACCCCTGCATTCAGATTAGCCTTCTGAACACTTTGTGCAGTGGATATATTTAGCACAATATAGCAGGATATACAGATCTATACATATAATAGGTCTGGACAAATCGTAAATTCATTAGATAACCCATCAAGTAAATAAAAGATACAATGCATTGTCCAGTGCCATGCTTTGCTTGCCCATAAACCTAGCTGACCATGCTAAAAAGTGATAACTAACATAATGTAATAACACATTACTAGCTCGAAAGCTGCATTAATACAGACTGAAGGCCAGTTTATACTTGATGCCTAACTTTGCGTTCACATACAGAAGCAGCACCTACATACTTTATGTACATCTGGAGGATCAAAAGCGACATCTAATAGATGGCACATCAGAGCCAAAACATCACTGTTCATCTGGATTCCAAGTCAAACTGTAAAATGTTTAGAGATTATCAAAAACACTGAGGAACTCTGTTCACCCTTAAACGCATACGTTATTCAGTAGGTGCCACATTTGCCTATCATAAAAAGAAGTAAAAGAAGACGGCGGTATTGTAATTTTATATCTTTTCCTTCTCGGATTCATGACACTAGCTAACTATGAATAAAAAAAAACTGGACATGAAATCTAGTTGTCTAAGACACTCGAGCTACTGATTTTTTTTCTATTCCTGTATACTAGTGGCTCAAAATGGCTTAAAATTTGACAAGCTTTTCATGGTATAGCAAAAACAACATAAAGAAATTTACAGACTATAGTAGAAATGGGAGGTTTCTTGAAGGTAGACTGAATGAGTGGATTAAAGAGCCACATGGTTAAATATTGTTAGATGTAGTTCTAATGCAATACCTACTTTATATATTTAAAGGATCAAACCATGATGGCATTAATCCAGATAGCAAAGTCTATTTTGTTAAAGAGCATGAATGAATGTGGCTATGCATTTTGGTGTCTATGCATTTGGAGTGATTTCCAGCAGAATATCAAAGATGAACATTATTAAAGATCTCAATTTCAATACAACCTAGTCATCATTCATTCAGAATGTAATCATACAGTCAGGGCAGCAGATTCTTAAATCTAAGTCAAGCTTTTAGCTCAGAGCTGTGCCTGGCTAGACTAACACTAGCAATTGAGGTTCCCATTATGTCACAGCTTGCTCTCAGCTACAGTATGCTCCAAGGCAATCTAACATAAACAATCTGAAGCAGCCTTGACGAGTTTATTCAAGTGGAGGAAACACCAGCATGAATTTGTCCTCTCTCCTTCTCCCTAAAGATGCTGATGATATTTGACAAGGACAGAAGGATTAGCCATTAGTACCATTGGTTCTTCTTGCTCTTGAAAGCTAAGGATAATGGCTACATTCATGGTGCAAGTTTACTGGAGCTGATGTGGAGAAGTTTACTGGAGACCATGTTGTTTCTTGTGTAGGCCTGCAGCCATTTTTAGCAGTTGCTTTAATTAGGCATGAGAACCACATCATCGCCGCACCATTCTACAAACACATGGATGGTGTGAATAACATACATGGTGATACCATAGTTTTAGGATTGAGTTCACCTTCAGGGCATAGGGATCATTTTGTAGATGTTAGACATACTTTAGCACAAATGAGGTGACACTTTTGAACGTAGCTCCGAGGATTGCCCAGGGACTGTAATCAGCCTCACATCAGCAATCTGCTTGAATTCCCTCAAGTCCATGTGTATAGTTTGCGATTATGTGAAATAGCCAAGTGCATATCATCCGTTTCCTCCCATTAGAATAAACATGATGTCCTACTGCCGAACAGTAATGGAATTTTAACTCTGTTATGCAGTAGGAAGAAATGAGAGAGACACACAGAGAGAGAGAGAGAGAGAGAGAGAGAGAGAGAGAGAGAAACTGCCCTTTCCACTTAATGTGATGTTAACCTGTCTCTCCCCCTGGAGCCACCCCATATCCACCCTCTCTCTCCCAATGCCTCTAAAAATAAATGATAGAAAAAAAAGAATTGGAAAATGAGAGGGAAGAGGGGGGTCACCTCCAATCTCCTTAACACACACACACACACACACACACACACACACACACACACACACACTTTTGTCCGCCCAGGGGAAGGAGTGTTGTCAGCTTTGGAAGAAGAGTAATTAAATAATTCTACCTTGTAATTAAACATTTGCTTGGGTAAACAATGCATTAAGTGCATTAGAAAAGCACTCACATGTCCTAAAGGACCCCAGACCGAGGTCTCAGAACAATGCAGAACATGGTGTGCTTTAGTGTTAAAGGGTATCTCATACAGTGGCAATGCATTCAGTTAGTAGTTCTGTGAGCACTGGTCATTTGAATCCAGCCAACTAAAAGATTAATGAATAGCATTACGGATTCTCACTACATCCAGCTAATGTCCAAGTATAAGATCCAGATTCAGTTCTTGGCTTTTAAAAGGACCTTTTCACCACCGTTAGTCAATCCAAGGCCAATTGAAGCACATCGCCAGACGCTTCATAAACCATCATCACTTTGTCCTTTGAAGGTGATGAAGTGCAGGCTCACCCTCGCAGCCAAATAGCCTTTCACTCCAATTTGAAATGAAACCAACTGCAATTTCTGCGAAAAGGGAAACGTTTGTTGTTTTGACTGTGCTATTTGCTGACAAATGTGAGAAGCCTTTGAAGAGCTATGGTATACAGTCAACGCAAAGAGCACTGAAAACAAACTACAATAGGAAAAATGAGACAAAACAATGGCATAGACATGAAAAAAAGCTATAAAATTTGCTCAAACAGTAGTGCTGACCAGTGAGACAAAGAGAAAATGGAAAAATTGTTCAAAGTAATTCAAACATGCTTTAATATTTTTCACTCCAAGGGAATAGTAAAGAAAAAAGTAAATAACATATACAGAACAAAAAGCCAAGATCAGAGTTAAGCGCAGATGAACACGTTATTGAGGTTAGACCACTGTCTACATCCTTTCACACTCTTTTCCTGCCTTTAATTTCTCCACTGTTCTCTTCGGTGCTCAAGAGGATATTGGATTTTTTAAAATTGTTTTTCTAAACATATAGGCCGCAGTAACCCTTCAGTCCATTATAACATATAATAAATGATTACAAGTTCCTTAAACCTTCCAGATAAATACAGCAATAGTCAATATGAAGTTTTAGGAAGCTCTGTCTTTATCAGTAGACCAAGGTTGAAGCAGGTAATAAATCCATTGGGATTAAAAAAAAATAGTAAACAGAAAATTAAGGAAGTGGCAAATTTCAGTAGGTCTTCACTTATAAGTATGGTTTTCTGAGAAGGTAAGCTGTTGGAGTTTCTGTGTAGAACAGATTGTTTCCCTATTCTAAAGGGCTGCAAGCTGATCTGTATAACCTTCACAGGAGGCACCAAACCCTTAATTATCCAAAGTACCTTTTATGAACCCTTTTTTCTTCTATAAGAACTCAGTAGGGGTGGTTTTCTTTCTTCACGTACAGTGGAGGAACAATTTTTTCAGTAAATATATTTCCAATGAGGTTATTCATTTTCACCAGACTTTAGTATTGACTCAAGAAATCCGGAAATATAAAGATTTCACAACGTTAAAGTCCATAAATAAAGTTATGTGCAATAAAGTGGAATGACACACGAAAAACGTATTGAACACATCAAGAAAAAGCAGTTCTCCAAGGCAAGGTAATGCAAGGAACCAGCTGAAATCCGTAAGTAATTATACCCCTTATCTGTGCAAATTAATATCAGCTGGGTTAGTAAATTGATGGTCTATAAAAAGGCTTTTCATTACCAAGGTGTCACACAAGAAACATCTCATGATGTGTAAAAGCAAAGCGCTCTCCCAAGACCTTTGGAACCTTATTGTTCAAATCATATTGATGGAATCGGATGCAGACGTATTTCAAAACTTCTGAGTCTTCCAGTAAGCACCACTGGGGCCATTATCGGCAAGTGGAAGAAACCTCACTCCGTCATCAACCGGCCACGCACAAGAGCTCCTTGCAAAATTTCTGACCAGGGAGTCAAAAGAATAGTCAGAAGAGTAGCCCAAGAGCCAAGGACCACTTGGAAAGAGCTCCAGAAACACTTGGAGGCAGCAGGTACCATTGTCACAGAGAAAACAATAGGCAATGCACTCCACTGCTCATGCTCATCCGCAAGACTCCATTACTAAAGAAAAGGCATGTCGAAGATCGTTTAAAGTTTGCTACAACTCATTTGGACAAGCCTATGAAATACTGTGAGAGTGTAGTCTGGTCAGACGTACACACCATGTTTGGAAAAGAAATGGCACTGCACATCACCCTAAAACATTATACCAACAGTGAAGTTTGGAGGTTGAAGCATCATGGTGTGGGGCTGTTTTTCATCACATGGTACTGGCAGACTTCATATAATTGAAGGTATGATGAATGGAGCCCTTTACCGGGAGATTCTTGAGAAGATTCTGCTGCCATCCACCGGGATGATGAAGACGAGATGTGGGTGGACCTTCCAGCAGGACAACGATCCAAAGCATACAGCAAAGGAAACTCTCAATTGGTTTCAGAGAAAAAAAATCACAGTGTTAGAATGGCCCAGTCAATTACCTGACTTGAATCCAATTGAACAAGATTTAAAGGCAATATGTTTAGAAGAATGGACCAAAAATCACACCTGAATACTGCGGCCCATTAATTTCTTCATACAGGAAGCATTTTGAAGCCGTCATTACAAACAAAGGCTTCTCCACTAAGTAACTTGTTCAATACTTTTTTCCTGTGTCATTCCACTTTATGACACATAACTTCATTTATGGACTTTAATGCTGTGAATTCTTTATATTTCTGGATTACTTGAGTTTTCATGTGAATAGCCTCATTGGAAATATATTTATGAATAAAATGTTGGTGCATCCAATACTTATTTCCCTCACTGTCAGGCAGTTGACTATTCAGTACCTATGTTGAGTGAAATTCCAGAAACAAGATGAAATCAGTGTAATGGTTTATACCTTACTGGCCCATTGAACTTTCTAAGCACATCAGCATTTTGACCAACCTACACACAGATATACATTTGCACAAAACAGCCTCACCTCCGCTTCACCCACTGACTGATCACAGCCTCTCCTTTCAAAAAATCTCCCTTCTCTTAACGTTAGCACAAAAGAGGGAGGGCTGGTGGTATATAGAGCACAGGGCGTAATTGAGAGAGAAGTGCTGATAAGACCTTTACCGTACCATCACACCACTAGACCAGCGTCCTATTTCCCCTTTTTTCCACTTCTGCTTTCTCTCGCACCCTCTCCCTTTTTTACTCTTTATTTGGTCTACTGACTCACTGCAATTGAAGTTAAGTGATAACATGACTGGCCTTCTGGTTCACTGACCACCTCTCTCTCTCACTGTGTGTGTGTGTGTGTGTGTGTGTGTGTGTGTGTGTGAGAGAGAGAGAGAGAGAGAGAGAGAGAGAGAGAGGAGGGGAAAAGAGCAAGACTCTTGTTACTACCTATATGTCTTGTGTTAGGATATAAAGAATGCAACGTACCATGGCTGAATTAATTTCCTGTTATACTGTATTGTTATCCCAGAAGGTCTTCAAAGAAAAGGTCCATAATCATAAGCGCACAGAAAAAGAGTGGAAAAACACAATTCAAGATGAAGTTAAATCTAACCCAATTTGTTCTATATATTTCTCCCCTCTGTTTTCCCTCCTTTTTCTCTCTTATACACAAACACACACTCCAGTGGTGTTCCTGCAGGTGACTGAGAGGGAAGGAAAACAGAGTTAACCTTGTCAAGCAAACACTATCTTCTCTTCCCTGCTTCCTTTACCTCAATTAGAAGCTGACCAATCCAGCCTGAGGCAGACAAAGAAGGAGAGAGAAGGAAGACAAAGCACACAAGAGGACTGTTATAGAGCTCAGAAAAAGCCAAGAGTGCCAAGGATTAAGAAGTATTTGTATGAAAAGTCAAATCCAGATGTGCTGCAAGCTATTTTCCACTTAAACACAACACAAAATCCAATTTGCTACCACTGAGTCTCTTCGACATGCCACAATGAGACCAGTTCATTATGGATAACCAGTTAGTGAGACATTTATTATTCATTTCCACTAACACTCTTTTACCCATGTATAATACCTCAGATGCCAAAAAATGTTGATATATCAAAACACTGTGTTAATCATCAGCTGACACTGAAAATGCGATCGCTTTAAATAAGGACGATGTTTGATTCAGTCGTGATGAGCATGTTTGTCTCAAGGCTAATCAGAAATACATGCACATGCAGACGCAAGGTCAACTGGGCAATTAGTGCATACTCATCTTCTATGGCTGTTAATAGACTGATGACAGGTAGATCAATGTGGTGTGTCACTCATTGTTGGAAGTCTGCAAATAATAATAATAAAGTGGTTGCATGGCATTTAAAGGTTATCTACAGGACATAACCACTGCATTAGTGTTGAACAATTCTAGAACACATACGAACATAGGAGAAGCTGATAAAAGCTTTTGCCATAGGCCTATAACTAAGTAAACAGACTTGACTACTCAAACCATTTATAAAAACGTGAACAAAGATTTTATAGCATTCATACATTTTTAAATGTATGACTGGCTTTGTTATTTGCATTTTGTCCTATTCATTTTTACCACACTTATGCAGCCTTGATCACCACGATTTGTTATCAGTGTAGTCTTTATCTGCTAAAATGTACAGTATATTCAACTATTCATCTGAAAGAATCTGACAGATGGATGCTTATTCCATTTATAACAGTGTTGTGAAGCATTATAACAGACAAACCCTATTTATTTAGTGCATGTGCATGTTCATTGGATGATTTTGATTCCCTCCAATTACAGGTTTATTTAAAACATTTAATAAAATATCTCAGGGTGTCTCGTTAAAGGAAGATAAGTTTGTCCTCACTATGTACTCATTATGAACCCGCTACTCTATACATAGGATACTGATTACAATGCACGTGTTGTAAGTGATGTTGTGAGGAAATCCACATGAACACCACATTGACAATGACCCGAAGTTAGGATCGTACCGGAGACCCAGAAGCTGTGATGGGGCAAAGCTACCCACTGTGCTGCCCTATCTATATTGTCTATGATGCAAAAGATAACTGAACCCAATGTATCACCCTAACTCATATTTTATTGATGGATTCACTCACTCACTCACTCATTCATTTACTCACTCACTCACTCATTCAGTCAGTCACCCACATTCAGTAATTGCTAAATCCTGACCAGGGTTATGGTGAATCCGGAGCCTATCCTTATGATGAACTGATAAATACAGTATAATTAAATTGTGTCTAATGCTAAACTCCGGTTCTCTTAGACTTCCATTAGTATAGGAAGTCAGTGTACTGATAATCTTTGTTGTGTTAAAAGCTTTTCGATACACTATACTACATTATGTACTTAGCGTAGTGTGCAGGAGGGTGCATATAGAGTAGGGGGCTGGTTTCATAGCAGCATATTGTGAAACATGACAGTGCTATTTGACTTGCATTAACTTGATATTTGAATTGTATTGAGTTAAATAAAATTAAAATAAGACATATCATTACATGATCATATAAGAAAGAAAACACTTATAGCATGATGTTATGAAAAAATGAATATAGGGTTAGGGTCAGTCTGACATAAAGTGTTACTGTTGATTCTTTTCCAATAACAGTATATCTGGGAAAGTTTTATTTCTCTTACACCACAACAATTTGCAAACGATTATCATTTTTAATTCATCAATGAACAGCATGCTGTAGTTTGTGTATAGCTATGTATAGTTACACTGAATTTTGCTGAACATCCACAAGGCAGATTAGTTCCTGTTATTGCTTACGTTATAATGACTACAAACAGTCACTCTCTCATCAGCATTTTTCCCCCTCTCTCAAGTTAATATGCTGAAAAAAGGAACTTGTCATTTTACAAAGAAACTTCAAAGCGCAGTGTTCTCTATCCTGAAGACTTTCCTCTGATACTGGAGACTCCTTCCATAAATGTTAAATTAAACTCTCTTTACAAAAATTTTTTATCATATCATATCAACAGTCATGTTTTTCTTTGTTAAATCACAATCCATCTGATGTTACTGTAGGAATTATAAACTATTAGAACGAGAGCATTAACATAAATCTCTGATTGGATTTAGGGTCAGTACTACTGTCAGAGCTACAGTTACAGAACATATTCAGTTACTTTTTACCAATCATATTCAAGATTTTAATAATATAATAATAGTATCAAATTCAAGAATTTGATAATATAATTACATATTTGTGCAAATGTCTTCAAATGTGATATATGATATGTCACACTGTAAGAGAATTGCTCTTAAAGCAAAGGAAAGTCTTATTAAACTACCCATGATGTAAAGAAGTAAAAAATACCCAGAGGAAAAAAAAAAATTAAGCATGTTTTCATTCCGTCACCGAAAACAATGGTGCAAAAAGCAAGCGCAAACGAAAACAGTGGCTATATTTACCCAGTATTTTATCATATAGACACTGCTCACATTTTTCACTGGGCCTTTTGTCATTGTTGGCACACATATCAGCTGCAGGGCAGACTGTTTATAAGAGCTCAAAAAAAAAAAAAATAAGGATAACAAATCCTGAAAACAATGACGTAATGGAAGGCTGAGTTAGACAGATGAAAAGTGGAATGGAATGATGATCCAGGAGAAAATCCAACTTGCAACAGGGAACTTAAAGCATTTTAAATCTACAAGGATAAACAGTTGCTGATGGAGTGTGTGTTGGTTTTTGACCATTTCATTTCATCCTGCTGGAGTCAGTGAATTCAGCTGGACCATTCAATTTCCAGTTAAAATCATTTTTAGGATCATCTCCATTTAATCAATTCAGTTTTCGCCTAGTCGCCATTATAGTGTGGTTTGTACTGGAATTCCCCTTAAGGGAGAACCAGTAATTGAACATGATCATGTAGATATGCTATGATTCAAGAGCGTTTGGGAAAGCTCATCATACCAGGTTCATCAGGCTCTCTGTTACTCATCGCTCTCCTAATGGTTTCAGCACTGTTTCAGCACACAGCTCCAGATGTTGCGATCTGGAGCTTGTCCCTTCACCCAAGTGCTGGGAAAAAAGAGCTAAAGGAAAATGAATGAAGTCGTGTCAAAATGCAGCTGCAACCCGTGAACCCCTTAATTGCTTAACTCGTCCCGTTCCTCCCAAAATCAATTACCCGGGCAAATTGCGGATGATTGAATAGGTGAAGCGTACAAACAAGCGAAGAGAGCTGCTGCTAGATTTGTTGACTTCCTTCCACCATGTACTTCTCAAGACCAAGCACGTTGTGAATATAGCAGTGTTGCCCAAGGCCTCAGCAGGTGTTGTATTATGGTTTCGTTCCACACACACACACACACACACACACACACACACACACACACACACACACGCCACATACACACACATAAATGCTCTTAAATGCTACCATACTTCCTACTCAGAAATAACCAAGAAAGCTCAAAGCATTATTTCTGCTTTGCTTCAAAAGAAAAAAATATAAAGTTATCCATTGCTAAATTATGTTCTTAAGTTAAGTATTTAAGGAATGTCATTATGTTCTTAGTTAAAATAATACATTATAAAGTTACACTGCTCCCAGGTCATATGGGCTACAAATAAATGTTTGTTCTAAATGACTGGTTTTAGGGAACATGATTTCATCGGCATTAAACACATGGCTAAGAAAGAATTTCTGTACAAACAAACTCTTGCCCTGGGACAAGCGAGATGATAACAGATAAGTGCTTTTGAAGTCCAGGCTGTATGTTTTTATTTCTTTCCTTTCTGTTTAGCACTGTTGATCTTTGTGAGAAAAGAGCAAGTAATCTTGTAGCTTGTTACTTTTCTTTTATTATTATTGCTATTATTATTATTAATAGTAGTAGTATTCAATTCAATTCAATTCAGCTACTATTGTTAATTCCACTAAAAATTAAAACACTTCGCTGCATTGTCATGAATGATTTATGAATGCATTGTCACTGTACCACATTCTTTTACACCATGACTAATTGTCTCTCAAGGAAATACAAAATATCACCGGCTTTTATTAAACCATCATAAACCATCAGCAGCAATTCTTTTATTTATTTGTTTTATTTTAAATAACGCACCTTAATTGTGTGTTTGTCATCTCCTCATTTCCTCTGTCCATCAATACGTAAAGAAAACCAGTTGCCTCTTAAATTATTCTTTAAAAATATAATGATTTCTATTTTTTATTTTTTATTTTTTTATTACCCAAATGGCATAAATAGATGAACAAACAAACAAACATATTATGGATGTGCCCTATCTACTTGCTTTAGGACAGACAAGCAACTTAGAAGTTCTTCAAACTATTCAAAGAATGCAGAGATTAAGAGATACAGAGAAAGAGAGAGAGATGGAGGCAAGACTGAAGACGTCGCAATAGTGTCAGCACTAATCTAATAGCATTGTGACTCCCCAGATGACTTAGTGGTAATCACTGTTAGTCTGCACACTCATACTGATGGAATATCAAATGTGTAGATATATCAACACATCCCACACACACTTCTTGCCATTGCAGGATGTGTAGTACGTCTAGGAGGCAGCTTACAGCTGGATTAAGTCATGTGTGTGTATACAGTATGTGTGTGTGAGAGAGTGAGGTGGGGTGGGCGGGACGGTTCTATTTCAGTCCCTTGTGTCTTCATTTACTTGTCTGCTGTTAAGCTCCATTTCCACACATTGTAATCCTGTCCCTCCAGATTTTTTTTATTTGATCCCTCTATTCCTGTCATCCCTTCACTTCATTCCTCTTTCCATGTGGACCACTGACCATACTTCCACAACCGATTCCATGATTAAGGTGTCATTTGTGTCTCACTGATTTTACTTTTACATATCTTGTATGTATGTAAAGTAAAAAAAGTCCCCCTTGTGCTGCCAAAACAGCCCTGACCCATCAAGACAACTACTATACAAGATCACTGAAGGTGTGCTGTGGTATCTGGCACCATGCATCAGACCAGGCCACCTTTTTCCATTGCTCCATGGTCCAGTTCTGATGCTCATGTGCTCATTGTAGGTGCTTTCAGCAATGGAAATGGGTCAACATAGGCACTTTAACAGGTCTGCAGCTACACAGCCCCATACATCTTTCTATTATAATCACTTTTTCAGCAATTTGTGCTGCAGCAGCTCTTCTGTGGGATTGGACCAGACGGGTTAACCTTCGCACCCCATACGCATCAGTGAGCCTTGGGCACCCATGACCCTGTGACCGGTTCACCAGCTGTCCTTCCTTTGACCACATTTGGTAGGTATTATCTACTGCATACCAGGAACACCCCACAAGACCTGCTGTTTCGAAGATGTCCCAGTCGTCTAGCCATCACAATCTGGCCCTTGTCAAAGTCGCTCAGATCCTTATGGTTGCCCATTTTTCCTGCTTCCACCACATCAACTTTGAGAACAGACTGTTCACTTGCTTCTTAATATATCCCACCCCTTGACAGTTGTCACTATAATGAGAAAATCAATGTTATTCTCTTCACCTGTCAGTGGTTTTAATGTTATGGCTGATCGGTGTATATCCATATTTCAAACAAATAAACTCTAAAGCACCTAGAAAACAGCAAACAGCATTTTTGTCTGTCTCAGTCCACTATAACTACATTTTATCTGGAAATCTAATTATTACAATACTTTTAAAAATCTTGTTTTTACACTGATGTGTGAATGCATTTAACATCTCATGTTTAAAACATCCGTTTCCATGAGTCATCCGTTAGGTTATGAAAACTCTATGTACATTTTTGTTCCAGAAAGTTCACTCAAACCTGTTTCCTGAACAAATTCACCCCTATGAAATATTTGGAATATTCCACAAGTCACATGTTCTACAGGAAATTGCATCATCAGAATTTCCTAATGATCACGTGAACAAGAAAAGTCTTCTTTTATTATTATTATATTTTGATATACAGTATAATTGATTGACTGATGAAATCACTTTGAAAGTTGAACCATTTTAGTTATATTATAAATGGAAATTAAATAATGAAATAAAACATGTTTTAAAGAAAATTATTGACATATACTTACTATCCTCTTGCCATTAACATGGATGCTAGTTAACCTACAAATTGTGTACTTGTTCATTCTATCCTAAAAAACACGCAGTCATGGTACTTTCAAACCTGTAAGAGTAAAACCTTCTAAATAAATGTGAGATATTGTTGTTAATGTATATTTTATTACATTTATTGTTTAAAGCTTATTTAAAAAGTAAAACATAAAAAGAGTTACAAAGAATAAATGGCACCCAAAATCACAGAATCACCTATATCTGAAAATCTGTGTGCTGTGTGTTATAAGGTAAGAAAGTAATTAATCAGCAAACATGGAAAAGTGGTACAAATATCACATAATTGGTCCACTTTTTCATATCAACTGATGCTTGAATATGGTAAATTTCTCTCCCCTCATGTTTGTTTTCTGTAGCAGTACCAGAGCCATGAGTACCCTGTGTCACTCATCATCTCACTCACTCACTCTCTTGGATCAACATCACATTATTGCCATATCCATGCAATATTTCCAAAAACAATGAAATCATCTAATGTAATAAGGACAGTAGTAACCAGGAAGAATATAAATACAAAAGAAAAATGACTGTGCTAGATCAAAATCTAATCTCTGTCCTGTTCACTTTCTTTAATGCATGTCACTATACTGTATTTTGAATTTAGTCAGAGGGAGAGAATTATTTATTTTTTAAGACAGAAGGCTCATATTATGGACTTTGTACAAGCAATGTTCCTATCAATAACCTTAGTCTGTTATTCAGTTTTCAGTTCCCAAAATGCATACAAGATATAACAGTGGTAATGTAACAAAGTCCATGGCATGAGAATCCATTTGCAGCTTTATTAAACAGCACAACAAAAGTACACAATGGTGGTACACGATGCCAGGGTCTTCCTCGAGGTCGAAGGGCAGGTCTATGCTGGTGGGTCCTGTGGAACTGGTCCATACCCCTCCCAGTCCACGAGATACTGTAATGACCTCCCCCAGCATCTGGAGTCCAGGAGGTCTCATGCCCAATAGGCCTCCTCGCCATCCACAATGATGGGTGGGAGACCCTGGTCACTGGGTCACACCTGAGAAAATGGAACCATCACAAAATCTATGGCAATCTGTGACCATGGGAATTGGGGTGTGGGTAGGGGTTGTAGTAGCCTGGCGGGGGGGGGGGGTGTTTGGGTGACTTACTGATGTTGCAAGTGGAGCAGTCACGAATGTAGGTAATGGTATCAGCCTGCATGGTGGGCCACCAAAACCGGTTGCGTACTACCTGGAGGGTGGCAGTGATTCCAGGATGGCCAGAGCCGAGGAAAGAGTGGACCCAGTGGATGACGATCTTGTGGATTGAAGGCAGAACATAGGTCTTGTCACGGGGGGTTGGGGGGGATGTGGATGGTGTGTGTGCATGTCAGGGGGTGGTGGGTGGTGGGTCTGCGTATCTGCTATTTCTGTCATTATATCCCATTGTACCAGGGCGATGATCATAGTGGGTGGAATAATGTGCACTTCTGTGTGGCGTTGTTGTGGGTATTCATATTGGTGGGACAGAGCATCTGCCTTGATGTTCCTTGAATAAGGGCAGTATGTGACCTTGAAATTGATGCATGTGAGGTAGAGAACCCAACTTGCTTGTCTAGGGTTGAGTTTCTTTGAAGAGCGTAAATATGAAAGGTTTCGATGATCCATTAGCACAATGAAGGGATGTTTGGCTCCCTCCAGCCAATGATGCCACTCCTCAAATGCTGCTTTCATGGATAATAGTTCCCAGTCCCCGACGTCATAGTTCTGTTCGGCCGCAAACAGTTTGTGGGAGAAGTATGCACATGGTAAGAGCTTGGAAGGAGCACCCTGATGATAGGAGAAAACAGCACCAGGTCAGGGTGCTGAGGTGAAATGAGCCTTTTGGTCTTGAAAGGATTTGATGGCTGATGGGTTCCAGGAAAGTTGAGGGTCCCCTTTCATTATCATTGATGTGAGGGGTGTGGCTACAGTATTGAAGCCTCCGATAAATCACCTATAAACGTTGGCAAAACCCAGAAACTGTTGCCGTACCGTAATCATGGTGGGTTGTGGCCATTTTAACACTGCTCTTATCTTGTACTCCATTGCTATGCCCTCAGGACTGATCACATAGCCTAGAAAGGATATCAATGTCTGATGGAACTCACACTTCTCAGCCTTGGCATATAGCTGATGAGTAATGAGGCATTGTAGGATGGCTTAAACATGCTCAACATGGTCCTCGTAGGTGTTTGTCAATATATATGATGGCCCAGTGATTCAGCATGTCTCGGAAGACATCACTGATGAAGGCATGGAACACTGTTGCGCTATTGAACAGCCTGAAAGACATGACGATGTATTCATAGTGCCCCGTGCTAGTAATGAATGCCGTCTTCCACTCATCCCACTCACAAAGGCGAATTAGGTTGTAAGCATTGCGCAGATCAAGTTTTGTGTAATATCTGTCCATGCAGAGTTGCTCAAGCACTGCTGGAACCGAAGGCAGAGGGTATCAAAACTTGACTGTGATTTTGTTCAGGCCATGGTAATCATCTTTTTTATTCACAAAGAAGAACCCGGCTGATGTGGACAAGGTTCAAGGTCTGATAAAGCCCTTGGTGAGTTCCTCCTTGATATAAGATTTCATAACTTTGGACTCAGACTGGGATAGTGGCAAAATTCTGCCTCGTGGTGGTGTGGTATCAGGTAGTAACTCTAAGGCACAACCGCTTGGATGATGAGGAGGAAGTTGCGCAGCTTTAGTCTCGCTGAAGGTGTCTGTTAGGTCAGAGTACTCAGGAGGAAGATTGGGACTATGGGTGGTTCTACTCGAACAGTGGCAGCTCTGATGGTCCTTGGGGATATGGATCTCAAGCAGGTGGCGATGCAGAACTTGTTGCATTGGGTGATTTGTTTCTCCTTCCAAGAGACCTGAAACTCATGTTTCTGTAGCCAAGGCAGTCCTAGGATTAGTGAATGGTGAGGTGATTTGATAATATACAGGTTGATTGTCTCGGTGTGCAGTGTTCCAATTTGCAGGGAGAGGTCCTGGGTGGTGTAATGGACATGACCGGTCCCTAGGGGGCATCTGTCTAGAGCTGCCACTGCCAAGAGAGAGTCACAAGGATTTAGTGGTATGCATTGAGATTTGGTGAATTTTTCATCAATGAAGTTACCCGCTGCCCCTGAATCAATATGACGGTAGTAGTCACAGATCTCCCAGATAACTTTAGAATAACAGGCAATTCAAGACATGAATTGGAGCAAGTGCAGAAACTGCATGCACTCACCATAGTGGACCATCGTTGAGGTCGAACCAGGCAGGAGGCCCTTTGCTGACCAGCTTGACCACAATACAGACACAGGCATTATCTTAGACGATGGTCTCTCTCTTCGGGGTTCAGATGAGTGTGTCCAATCTGCATGGGCTTGGGTCCGTCTGTGTTGAAAGAAGTGGCCTGGTCTGGAACTTCTATGTTGGTGGGTCTTCGCATTCTGATAAGGTTATCAATGTGAATATTTAGTTTGATAAACTGATCCAAAGTTTTACCTTCATAGTGGCAAGCCAGCTCTGCTCGAAGCTCCAGACATAATCCCTTGCGAAATAGTATCTTAAGGGTATGCTCAATCCACCCAGTTTGAGCTGTGAGTGTATGAAAAATCAGAGCATACTCCACGGCAGTGTTTCTCCCCTGTCAGAGGGAAAGCATTTGACCATCGGCATCTTTGCCCCCACCGGGTGCTCGAACACTTCAGGAGGAAGTTACTAAATGATGGGAAGGTTGAGCAATTGTTATTCCATTTTGCTGTCGCCCAGTCCAAGGCTTTCCCGGTGAGGAGAGAACATGCAAAAGCGATGCGGCTTTCATCAGTAGGATAAAGCGTGGGTTGTTGATTAACAAACAGTTAGCACTGGAGTAAAAGCCCTTACAATTACTGGGCGATCCATCAAATTTCTCAGGAAAGGGGAGACCAGGATTAGTGGTGATTGTGGTAAAGAGGGTCGGGAGACCCGCTGGGCCGGCTGGAGGAGGTGGCGGAGCTGGTGAGCTAGGCATGGGTAACTGGCGGTGTTTCACTAATTCCTCAGGTAGCAACATTAGCCACTCAAGTTGCTGCTAATGTACCACTAGTACCTTGGCTTGAGCCGAAACCTCTGTGGTTAACTGCATGAGAGCCACTGGATCAGAATCCAGTGAAGTCTTCTGTAACGATGAGTCCAAGGCATAAGGATCCATTTGCAGATTTATTCAACAGCATGACAAAGGTAAGTCCAGAATCATAGTCAAAACAGGCAATAGGTCAGGGCAGGCAGCGTAAGTTCAAAAATAGAGTAAACAGTCCATGGTCAAAACACAGGTAAGGAAAATCACAATACAACACCGAGGCAAAACAAGACTTCGCACTGAGTGAATGTGTGTGTGTGTGTGTGTGTCTTAAGTAGTTCGTTAGATGGGGATCAGGTGTGGTGGCAATCTGTTCTGGGTATGTGGTCATGGGAAATGGAGTCCATGGAAAAAGTCAATACTCGGGTGATGGTGCTCTCTGGTGGTGAGCGGAAGGAACCACAGAGGCCTGATTCGTGACAGGTAAAAGGACACTAAGGACACATGAACTAATAAACCCATTTAATGATTTTTACATCCTTCTACCTCACATGTTAATAGATTGTACTTTTAATAGGTATATTAACTGTAGTCATGCTTGTCCTTGTTGTTAGGCAAGCGGAGTATCTTAGTAAGACCTAAGAGATTGACGCAGGCCTTTCTCCTTCTCAGTTTCAAGACAAAAAGAAGGTATGTCATCAGTGCAACACAAAGCAAATAACAGATTTCCTCTAGCTCAAAGATAATGAGAGACTACAGATCATCTCTAGAGACAGAGAGAGAGACACACTGCAGCTATTACAGCTAAATTTGTCAGAACATTCCACTGCCTGAAGGACACTGTGTACCACACAGGCTGATCTAGAGTGGTCAGAACTGTTATATATTTAATATCACTTATAGATTATATATTATCAGTGATGGGAAGTAGCATTGCTACAAGTAGAGACTATACCACTCTACCTGCAAGTTACAGTTACAGCAATAAAAAAAATAATAAAAAAATGCATACACCTATGCTAAAGACATTCAAGCTTAATTTTCCACACATTTCATGTTACCATACATTTCCTGTGTTAAATCAATTCAGGTATCTACTTTATTTGCATAAATGGTTATAGGTAAGAAATCATGATAGAGTACTTTGCCAGGTAAAGGTTCACAGGAGAGTTAACTTTATTTTTACTATTGTCTACCATTTTGGAACATGGTAACCAACCTGAAATAATACTGAAGCCAACAAGAAATAATATGGATGTAATTATTCATTGAAAAAAAACTACTTATTTGAGGAAACAGGTATATTTTAAGTAAAATTACTTTGATCCAGAGGTAAACCACACTTTACACAAACTACACTTTACAGTATATAATTTACTGTTATTCAGTGTTAATTTTTTGAGTATAAGTATATTATAACATTTACATTTACATTTATTCATTTAGCAGACGCTTTTATCCAAAGCGACTTACAAATGAAAACTAATCATAATTCCCTTTTACTTGAGTTGTTCAAAAAATAAATCTTCAACTCACTTACTTTTACTTATGTTTGATCACCAGTATAGAGTTAAAAAAAGAAAAGAAAAGCAATAAACAATGCATTTAACCCTGGATGACTGTAAGCCAATATACAAAATATACTATCTACAAATTTTAAATAATTAATTTTCAAAATCTTCACTGAACCTAAAGTCTACACTTCAAAAAGCAAATGCTTAGCAGCAGCAATGTCAGCACAGACAGATGAGGATCCCTGGCCCAATTTATCAGGTATCTTCAGTTTTAAAGGCTTCAAAGGAAACTGTGAATGATCTGCAAATTGCAAACGGCAAAACAAATAAAAAAAATGCAAGTCAGAACCTGTGGAGTTATCGACATTTCACTGCTCAATATCCAACCTGTGAAAACATATACAGCTAAGCCATTAGGGTAGTTGGGTAAGCTAGACTCTAGTCTTTTTTTTTTTTTTTGTACAGTATGCAAGCTCTGTACTATACTTAAGATGTCACTTCAATGTTCAGTAGATATTGCCTGTTGTCTTATATATATACAAGCCCAATTCCAAAAAAGTTGAGACAGTATGGAAAATGCAAAAAAAAAATAATAATAAAAAAAAAATAAGAAGAGTCATTTGAAAATTAAATTCACCCTGTATTATATCAAAAACACATTATTAACACACTATTTGATGTTTTACTTTGTGAATTTAATTTATTTTTGAAAACATGCACTCATTTCAAATCTGATGACTGCAACACACTCTGAAAAAGTTTGGACAGTTGACTGTTTAGAACTGTTTAACATCACCTTTTCTTTTAATAACACTTATAAAGCATTTGGGCACTGAAGACACCAGTTGGTTAAATTTAGCAAGCGGAATTTTCCCCATTCATCCACTATGCATATCTTCAACTGCACAACTGTACAGGGCCTTTGGTGCATTATTTTGCACTTCATAATGCGCCACACATACTCAGTCGGAGACAGGTCAGGACTGCAGGCAGGCCACACTAGCTCCCGCACTCTCTGCTTATGCAACCATGCGCTTACACCCCATACCGTTACAGATGCTGGATTTTGGACCTGACGCTGACAACAGCTTGGATGGTCCTTTTACTCTTTGGCCTGGAGAACAAGACGGCTGTTTTGTCCAAAAACTATTTGAAATGTTAACTCGTCGGACCACAAAACATGACTCCACTGTGCTACTGTCCATCTCAGATGAGACCGAGCCCAAAGAAGTCGGTGGCACTTATGGACAGCATTGATCTATGGCTTCTGCTTTGCATAGTAAAGCCTTAACCTGCATCTGTGGATACAGTAGCGAATGGTGTTGACTGAAAGGTTTACCAAAGTATTCCGGAGCCCATGTCAGGATATCCATTACAGACTCATGACAGTTTTTAAGATAGTGACGTCTGAGGGATCAGAGATCACGTGCATTCAGAAGTGGTTTTCAGCCTTGCCCTTTACGCACGAGATTTTACTGGATTCCTTGAATCTTTTAATTATATTGCGCACTGTAGAAAGTGAAATGCCCAAAATCCTACTGATTTGTCTTTGAGGAATGTTGTTCTAAAAGTGTTGGATTATTTGTTGACACATCTGTTGGCAGATTGGCGAGTCTTGACCCAACCTTGCTATTGAAGGACTAGGCCTTTTTTGGAAGCTCTGTATATACTATGATTAGATGATTGCCTCACCTGTTTCACATAACCATCTTATTTCAACTTGTCACATCACTATTAGTCCTAATTTGCCCTTTTTCCTTTTTTTTTTTTTTTTTGGAACATGTTGCATGCATCAATTTCAAAATAAATGTCTAGTTTAACAATTAATCTATGCAGTTCATTAGGTAAAACATCAAATACCTTGTCTTTCTACGTTTTGTTGTTTAAATACAAGTCAAAGTACATTTACAAATTCTTCTTTGCTTTTATTAGCATTTTCCATACTGTTCCAACTATTTCGGAATTGGGGTTGTAGCTAACTGCTGCTACAGCCTATAGATAACAAGCAGGATAAAGGGCATTTTTAAGGGCCATTTTTGTTAGATAGCCAACTACGTAGCTAGAAACATGTATAAATTAACATTAGCTAGCTAGCTAATGACCCTTGCAAGCTACCAAACATCCAACAACATTTGGCCAAGTAAACTAGCCAGCTGATGTTACCTTAATTTATATATTGTTGATAATAGAGGTGGTGTTCACACCACTTGGTTAGATAAATTTATTGGTCACAGATTCTTTGCTAAGATATAAAGCATTATAGGAATAGTTGTGTCAACTGTAATAGGAAATTTATAAAGTAACCAGTCAAGTACTAGTTTTTCACCAGATGACTTATTTACTCTTACTTGAGTAATTTTCTTGATCACTACTTTTACTTCTACTGAAGTGAATGTTTAATACAGTAGGAGTACTTTTACTGAAGTCAGTGTGGTTTGTATGCTTTCCACCACTGTGGTTATTAACCTAGAACATATATGAATTTACTAGCACATTTATACTGCAATAGCTTAAATCCTGAGCAAAAATAGCTGCTAATTATTATAAAACATTCATATTATAGTTCCAGTGTGTCCTACCAGAGTTAAAAGGAAACAAAAATTAAAGGCAGGTTTAATTAATTATTTCTGTTCTTCAACAACTGCCGACAAAAACTCATAGGCCTCTGGTGGGGTAAAATCAGTCTTGTTCAATGTGACTCACCTGTCTACTTCATTCATTTCATACATTTCGCTTGTTTAGCAATTGGGAATTTAATATTAAGAACATAGTGTTAATTTTTTTAGGATCAGTAGATTAAGATAAGAAAATGTATGGGTGGTTTGGAAATGTACTTAGTACTTACTTCAGATGTTGTTTCTTCTTTTTTTTTATTGACTTGCTGTGCTTCAGGTCCGTGCATGAGGTCATGTGGTACAGCCTCTATGTTTACAGTGAATAAGTAGGATTAATGGCACTGTTCTTACAGTTTGTAGAGTAATTTTAGCTTAACTATCAACGTGTGTATAACACGTTATATTAGTACTGTGTCTGTTCTTTTCTGTTAACCTGTTTGCTTTAAATGTATTGTTACTTGCTATTGTTTCAGTACTTTTAGAAGTATTATTACAATTAAAATGTAACTGTTTGGGAAGCAGATGATTTAAATTATCCATGACAGTAAAGTTTATACTGTAAATCAGCAACTTAGAGGTACTTATATATATATAGCAATTGTATTGTACATGCTATTGTATTGTATTGTATATTGTATATTAAAAAATAGCAATTCATATTCACATGCTGTTCTTACTGTCATAGTTTGGTATGAAAATACCTAAACATGCAGATGTGCACATATTGTCTTTTACTTCAGTTTAAGTAGCTTCAGTTTAAGTTCTGCAAATATATATAGTTTTATGCTAAGCATCGCACAGACAATGTATAGACTTTCTAATGGAGTGAAAACAACTATGACTACTAGTCGCACACATGAACGTAAATGTAACGTTTCATATGAGCCGATGTATTCGTATGAAATTGTGTTGCTTTTTCTCTTTCTTTTGCATGATGACTCACTATTGTAGCTCTTCTCCCAGCACTACAGCCGGAACCTCATTATCATAGTGCATGCTCTCTACACAACTGATCTGTTAAAAAAGCTGGCAGACTCCTCACCTTCTGAATAAAGTGAAAAGGACTGGGGAACAACAAATCTGTCGTCAGAAGAATAAGTGCAACCATGTGAAGTAAGGAAAAGGAAGATAAATCAAAGATGGGAAAGTAAATGTGACAATGCAATAGGCGCAGCACATAGCCCAATAATTTGGGTAGATTAAAGCAGTTCCCATGGGTGAGTGAGAGGAATTTAAAACAGGAGGATGAGACAGAAACTGGGAAAACCGAACATCATCCTGAGTAGAACAGAGGCTTAAGAGCATCAAGCATTCATGAGAAGGAACAACTTCTGCATACAAGTACTGTATTGCTCCTTAGCAATCTCATTTTGTACAAGACACACAGAAAACCACAAGCTATTTGTGTAATGATCAAACAAAAGCTCCAATAGTGCCACTGTGGCTGAGGAGACATTTTACCCACAATGCCTCTGAATTTAGCCACAGATTGTTGCATATAAGAAGATTCTTGCTAAATAATTCAAATTCATTGATATCAATAGACTAGTATCACGTATAGAATTTCTTATTTATTATTCAGTTTACAGTAATTGACTTCAAGCCATTGGAGATGCACTGATGTCTATGTCCATGAGATATAGGAGACCTGCAATTATATGAAAATGGAAAAATTAAAATAAAAGTTTAGAGATGAAAATCTGGGACTTTACACATTTAAAGTGTAGTAATCCTTGTCAGATCATCATAAACTGATTTGTTTAATTCGAGTAATTAAACAAGATTGATCATCTGACACTTGTCGCTGTATGATCACTGAGTGCTCACGTTCAGTTCATCAAAATGTGATGAATGTGCTTCTATTTGCATATTTAGAAATGTTGCAATCAGTGTGTCTTTTCATATCGAAATAATTTCAAATCTTTCTTTCAGAGCAGAATAATGTGGCGTTCATTTTTTCCCTGCAGATGCATATACTAAATCCCAATCAGAACGACAGTGAAGTTTATTGGCAATTGTCTGAGCACCAATAATTTTCCGTGGTGGAAATGTAAACACATTCTATTATCAGTTTTATTATTATATAGTAGCTTTATGTAAACTTGTGATTCTTTGTGCTCAAAATCCAATAGTTTTTTTTTTTTTTTTAATTAAATTCAAACATGATTAAAAATAAACAGCATATCAAGTTTCATTAAGATGTTAAAATGATACAGTGTCTCATTCTCATAAATAGTAAGTATTATTATACATTGTATTAATGCTACGATGTCTTATTCTTATAATCATTCAGTTACTTGCAAGTCTATGTGAAACACCAGGTACAGTATAATGTATGCACAATGTAAAAATATGATGCTCTTTAGAAAAAATAGAGAGAACTCTGAAAATGTATCAAAAATGCTGGTTGCTGGTTGAATTCAAGAGATAAAAATGTTGAGAAGAGGTAAGTAAGAATACTTTTCTATGCTTGTGACCTTGTCATCTAAAGTAAAATTATGCAACCTGTTTCTTTTTCTTTCTTTCTTTCTTTCTTTCTTTTTTTTTTTTTTTTAAAAGCATTTCCATTATGAAGAAAGAAGTCATTTTAATTGTCAGCTCTAATAGGCAACACAAGCTAGTACTTCAAATACAAAATTTGGTTAACTCTTAGAGATACTGCTACAAAAACAATCTAGGATGTTTTAAAGCAACTCCATCTCCAACTGTAAACCTGTATCAATTTACATGAAACAACTCTTTTTTTTAAATACAAAAGTCAAGGACCCACACCTGGTATGTTTCAGCACTTAAAACAGATACTGATATTAAAACTGATATTAGTACAATAACATTTTGCGAAAGAAGTAATATTTTGAGAATAAAATCTGAAATTCAATTCAAAGAGGAGGCATAATTTTACACACAAGACAATGAAAATAATCAACAAAATTATCAATCCCGAAAAAGTAGAATTCTGGCCCTTTGTACCAGTAAATAAATAGAGCAGCAAACGTGTTAAACTGTATGGCATCAACAATTTTAGTGATGTCATGACAATGATAGCATATTATACAAACAATGACTCTGAAGTAATTTTAAATTATAAGCAGTATATTATATTGGAGGCTATTCTGAGTGCTTGTGGGTCAACCGGGTAGCCTACAGTAAACGGGCATATCTGATCTATTCAGTCAGTGTGCAGTATCTGCACATAATCTAAACCTGCAGCTCACCTATGCTGTTTCTTCTAATTTACTTAATTACCTTAAATATGTATCATGTTTCTCAAAATATAGTGCTTTATTCGCTTAATGCAGGAATCTATGACTTAATTTCTCAAGACATTATTAATTTTTTTTTTTTGAATGATTTCTCCACAGAGACACTAGAATGCAGTGATACATTCCCATCAGACTGATAGCCAATGAGACTATAACTCCACCTTAGCAACCAGTCTGCATAACTCAGCACTATAAACTGAGACTACATGGAGAGCAGAAATGCCAAATGCCAAAGCCAAAATACTCTTTGACTGAAGTAAAATGACAGGGGTGTCTATCTAGTCTATAAGACAACAGTCTTCATAAACAGCCTGATGTAGAAAAGATGCATTTAACATACATGTAAAGCAGCTAATTATTAGTACAATATTATTTAAAGCTTACTGATGTAAAAAAAAAGAAAGAAAAAGAGATGTTCTGTGATACAATGCAGTATCATGTGATTCACTGCTGTTCCACAATTGAGAGGACTGCAAGGCTAAGCTTCTGCAACAGGACTGAGTGACAGTGAGTCCACACCCCCTACAATCGGGCCACTCCTCTTACATTTGGACCAACATCAATACTCTCATACACTGTGACAGACACTGAGGCCACACCAGTTACATAAGGACTGGCACTGAGGCCAGACCTCCTGCATAAGTACAGTACTAACACCGAGGCTACACCTCCTACATAAGAATTTACACTGATGCCAGTGTACAGTGTACCGCCTACATTAGGACTGACACTGAGGACTGACATACCAGGACTAACACTGAGGCCACACCTCCTACATTTGGACTGACAATGAGGCCACACCTCCTACATAAGGACTGACACTAAGGCCAAAGCTCTTACATAAGGACTGGCACTGAGGCCATGCCTCCTACATAAGGACTAGTACTGAGGCCAAACCTTCTATACCAGGATTGACACTGAGGCCAAACCTCCTACATAAGGACTGGCACTGGGGCCATACCTCCTACATAAGGACTGACATAAGAAATGACACTGGGACCATACTGCCCACATTTAATTTGAAACTGAGGCCATGCCTCCTAAGTTAGGACTGACACTGAGGACTGATATAAGGACTGGCAAACCTTCTACACCAGGACTTACACTGGGGCCACACCTTCTACACATGGACTGACACTGATGCCACATGTCCTACATTTCGACTGACTCTGTGACACCACTGTCACTGAGGCCACACCTCCTACATATGGACTGACACTCAGGCTACACCTCCTACATAAGTACAGTACTGACACTGAGGCCAGACCTCCTGCATAAGTACAGTACTGACACTGAGGCCACACTTCCTATATAAGGATTAACACTGATGTCACACCTCCCACATCAGGACTGACACTGAGGGCACGCCTCCTACATTAGGATTGACACTGAGGACTGACATAAGGACTGGCACTGAGGCCCAACCTTCTATTCCAGGACTGAGACTGAGGCCACACCTCCTACATAAGGAATGACACTGAGTTCACACCTCCTAAACTGGGATTGACAGGCACAGATAAGGATACAGGGGAAAGAAAAGCAAGCGAAGACAGACACAAATGAAAATAATAGCCATTCAATTATAACCACTAATACAACTGATATCCATATGAATAAACATTTTGTAACTGATGTATCATATGTAAATATACTCTTGTTGACCATCTAAATATTAACACCCGTTTCCCTGTTCATTCATGCAATTAGCCAAGCAACCAATCATGTGGTACCAGTGCAATGTATAAAATCGTCTGGATACAGATCAAGAGCATCAGTTAATATTCACATCAAACAGCAGAATGGGGAAAAAATGTGATCTCAGTGGCAATCACTGTGTCATGGTTTTTGGTGCCAGATGGGCTAATCTGAGTATTTTAGAAACTGATGATCTGCTGGGATTTTCAAGCACAACAAGCTCTAGAGTTTACACAGAATGATGCAAAAAACAACAACAAAACATCCAGTTCTGTGGACAGTTCTTGAGGCAGATGGGCAACAACCATATACTTGGCTGACTGGATAATTGCATTAACGAGCAGGTGTACAGGTTCCTATTAAAGTGGCCGTTGACTGTATCTATTTTATTCTTCTATAAATCTTCAATTCCACAAACAGTATTCTACATATGTATGAGGATGGATGAACAATTTTAGACTGAACAGACAGACATGCACACACACTCACACAAAGCTCCATAATTGAAAACATTATTTAGAGTTAAATTAATCTTTTCACTGTTTGAATTCATCTTCATTGTTACATCTGAGGCTTGGTAATGAGAGAAAAGCCCTGAACAAACAAAACTGTGTGTTTGTGTCAGCCTTCAGCTTACATCCGAATGTGCATCTTAATTAAAAAGGACAATTCTGTGACTCACTTACCGCAAGCGCAAATAATCATGCAGTCCTTATTTTTATGAACGCCTTTTAATGGGGCGTCTTTCTAATGTTTGATTTCATTGTACCTGTAAATTATAATGACATTGAAACACTTTTTGAGAATTGCTCAAGCGGGGTTGTGTTGTTCACAGAAACCTTTATTAACTGGGACTAAAGTGCTGATTACTAAAAGTGTCATTGTAAAGAATGGTATTGTTAGCACTGTGTTAGCTAGTAGGTCTATAAAAATCCATCCATCCATTTTCCATACCGCTTATTCTACACAGGGTCATGCGGGAGCCTGAAGCCTTTCCCAAGGGACTCGGAGCACAAGGTATGGGCTACCAACCCATCGCAGGGCAGAACCGCACACACACTACGGACAATTTAGAAATGTCAATCAGTCTACAATGCATGTCTTTGAACTGGGGAAGGAAACCAGAGTACCTGAAGGAAACCCCCAAAGTACGGTTAGAACATGCAAACTCTACGCACATAGGGCAGATGTGGGATTCAAAACCCCGACAATTGAGGTGTAATGCAGACATGATAACCACTAAGCTACCATGCCCTTCATGTCTATAGAAATATAAATAAAAATGCAAAGGCAATATTACATCAACATACATGGCACACTAGCACTAATGGTTTTATTCATACATGAGTTATGTACATGTATGTAATTCCGGAATTGAGCACATTAGTATCCAAGCACTATTCAGCAGTTCTTCGAGAGTTACACAGACAGGAAGGAGTTAAGGCCATTTGTCTCTTAAGAGAAGAGCAATATTAAGTTCAGCACCACTGTCTGACAGTTTTGTGTAAACACTCCATACACTCCAATTATGGAAGGCCTGTCAAGGTCAATATTAAATTCATAAACATGACATTGCTAATTAATTAATTAAATAATTGTTCCCAACATGGAGGGCATTGGAGGAGACTGCATCTTCATCAGAGACAATACTTAGCTCAAAGGCTGAATTTTTCCAAACCAAAATATTACAACTTCTGGAAATAAAACCTCTCTCTCACACACACACACACACACACACACACACACACACACACACACACACACAAGACACGTCTAAGTTACCACATTCCTTTACTCTGACCTTAATGGCTAGCTTAAGAAATTCCACTTATCATAATGTATATCACACATTCAACAAGAGAATGTTCATTTTGACCCTATCATCTACAATCTCAAGCGCATTCCCATTTCAAACTAACAATAAATATTTCAACTGGTGTATAAAGGAATGTGTGTAACTTCATACACCGTTTATCAAGTCACTGGAAAAATACAACTTCGACCATCTGCAGCTCAGAGGTTTTTGCAAGCTGACCAAACTGACAGATCATCGAAGCTGTGCTGTGTTTATTCAGCATCAGTTAGCCAGAGGTTGATGAGGTTCACTGCCACTATTTGGCTTCTTGGAAAAAGCTTGTCATATATTCTGCTCTTTTTTTTGTCCTGGGACCCGCAACATAATGAACTTTTCAAACCCATCTGGAGCTACGCCTGATTATTAGGAGTTTATAAGTATTTGCATGATTATTTACATAAAGCAGCTCAGATTTGAAGCACTGAAGTGACAATTTTATTATCTCTCCTACTCCTGTTCAGTCATTAAGAATGGATGTCTTATTGATCCATTTAAACTGTGGAAATTGTTTTAAATTCTGGAAAACTAGCACAGCTCAACTTTGCTGAACAAAGTTAATTGTGTGTCAAATGTTAATTGGAGACAAAAAGTAAAAAAAAAAAAAGGTGAGCAAACATGCAGGATCTAGCAGACTGGATTTATTTGGGTATGAAAAGAAAATAACACTATGTACACAATTTCACATGATAATGCTAAATATGTGCTCGTGTTAACTCAGATAAACGAAATTCGCTTTATTATTTTGGTTATTTGAATTCACCAGAGATGTTCATGTTACTTTTTGCAAGTTCATGTCAAGTGTCAGAATTTTATTTAAAAAAATAAATAAATAAAGGGCAATTTCTTGGGACACATTGTACAGGCCTTCCTCCTATTAAATCCAGAAATTATTCACACTGTGTATCAAAATAATATTCCCATTTGTGCTGGGAAAATTACAAAAAAAAAAAATAAAATAACAACCCTTTCTTGTAGTACACTGGCATTCAATTCCAACAGCGGAATGGAAGTCGACTTATTATACATTTTCAATCAGTATGAACAAATTAATAATTTTATCGCCGCAAGTCTGTCATAAAATTACTCAGGACACTGTTGGGTTTCTGTGTGTAGAGTATCAAGAGTTTGTGTTTAGCTGCTGGTGAGCAGGGCAGTAGGAAAGGGGAGGGCTGTGAGCCCCTTGTTGGGCAATTGACACCTCTCTACAATAACATTGGTAAAGAGATGAAATTGACAGCACAACCAGTTTTTATTTGTTGAGAGTAAAACACTGTGTACAACTGGCACAATAAAATTACATCAATTAAACCTAGTAGGCTAGAAACAAAAGAATATCTGATGAAAAACAAATTCTCAAAACTACTAATTCTGTTTGTGTTTACTTTCATATGAGCCACTAACCACTACTGTGGAGTATGACATCACAAATAAATTCAGTGCTCAACATGGGCACCTCCAAAACAGGTGGGAATTCCATTTTTGGTCCTCTAGTAAAAAGAGTGTTTGGTAGATATTGGGCTACATTGATAACACGCTTGCTATCCAAACTAACCAACATTTCTGGTTACTCTTAAATCCTTTATTTTGATGCTGCATTTATTGCATATACTGTTACTCTGACGTGAACAATATGTTGTTGTTGTTGTTGTTGTTGTTGTTGTTTTTTAATAAATCTGAATGAATATTTGGATTTTATTGCACTTTGGTCATATCAATCACTGAATATTTACATAGCCTTTAATATAACCAAACATTATATTAAAGGCTTGCACCAAGACTGTAAGATAAAACATACAGAGCTTGCAGTGAGCTCTTTTTTTAATTTAACAATTACTGTATAATCAGCAATTTCCAGCTTCTAGATGAATCTTCTTTATTGACCAATTTGTTTGGGATGTTTTTAATCAACATATTCTGATTAACCTCAAACCCAGTGTTCCTGGGTTGGGCTATGGATCCACAATGATCCTGAGCTGGAAAAAAAACACACTTACTGAAGATGAATGAATGAATATTTTGATAAATCCGACCCATTTCACATGGCAGTGGATCCCCTGGGCCTACACCCACATCAGATTTAATTATGCTAGACGTATTTTCTACGCTGTAAATGGAGAACATTTAATATGGGGAATAATCTCACGTTTTACTGCATAACTGAACAAAAAGCTGACAGAAACATCTTGGGAAAACATATGACCATAGGCCCATAATCATTATGACTTTTACTGTGTGTGTAGCCAGAACGCTGCAGTGAATAACCTGTCCATATTAAAACGTAAAAGGCAGTAATATAGTAGAGGGCATTACAGATCAGTCTCAATTTTGTGCACTTTGTTCAAGGTTATGGAAAAGATTATTTATGAACAGATTGAGGAATACATATAGGAATCAAGGCATAATTTATTGTATGAGCTTCAGGCTGGATGCTGAAGATCACACTCCATGGAAACTTTTTTGTTGTGTTTAACTGATCTTATTAAAAAGGAGGTAGATATAAGGCATTTCTCCAATGTGGTCGTATTGGATCTAAAAAAGTCAAAGGATGCCACAGATCATGGTATATAGTTGTATAAATTAAAAGTATTAGGCTTTATTGAGTTGGCCACTAAGTAGGTTAAATTTTACTTCACTGGAAGATAAATGGGACATATGCCTGTAGAGTTTTTTCTTGTTGTATTTTAATGAATTTACAGTAGCTTGCTCATGTGGTCTTTTCCTTTATGCTGATGATGTTGCATTGTTAGTATTGCAAAGAGGAAACTGAGGTAGAAAATAAATTAAGTGCTAAGCTTCTCAAAGTTCAAACTATATCTGACAATAAACTGTCCCTGAAATTGGGGAGAATGGAGGGCATCATATTTGGTTCTCGAAGCAGGCTAAATAAACTGTTGGCTTTTACAGTGAGGGTAGGTCAGGTTCTAATTTCTTATAAATCAACAATAAATTATCTACAGTGTGTCTTAGATAATCGATTATCTGGGGATACAATAGCTTAGAAAACTTTAAAAAAAGATCGGACAAAAGAGCAAATTTCTAGGTAGGAAAGCTGCATTACGACAACTTTAAAAACTTTGGCCGGGGCATTAATTCAATGATTTTGCATTCAATTGATTGTGCAGCAAATTTCTGGTACAGCAGCTCTATTAATCCATTAAGAACAGATTCCAGACAGCCCAAAACAAGCTGATTAGGGTTGTATTGAAATGCTTCTCTGTACACATTTGAAAGTAGATCATTTTAAAAAATTCAACCTTCTTCCAGCAGAGAAAAGAACAATTAAGTTGAGAATTACTCATAAAATTCTTAATTAATTAGTCCCCAACAATCTACTTACTTTAACTGAGTAAGAGATCTTCACAACTATGCAACCAGAGGGAGTATAACAAATATTCTACCATTGAGATTGAGTTTAGTGGGTAAAAATATGCTTATATATATATATATATATATATATATATATATAAAAGCATATTTTTACCCACTAAACTATATATATATAAATTATATATATATATAAATTATATATATATATATATATATATATATATATATATATATATATATATATATATATATATAAATTTTCATTTCGTGTTCTTCTCTGACTACTACACTGTGTCATCTGACATCCTTTATAGGAACACAGTGGAAATAAGCCTTTGGGCCTTACTGTGTTTTTATTCTCAACAATTTGAGATGCTTGTAAGTTCTATATTAATGCAGTGTTATATACTATTATAGTAAAAAAAAAAAAAATCTATGTATCGATCTATAGTAACTGTGTTGCACTTCCTATTGCATTCCACCCTATCTTTTAGGGATTTTAGACTTCCATATCCAAGGATACCTGTTTTACTGACTTGCCTTTTGGGCACTTCAACCATGCTATGAAAATGCTCTGCTCTCTACAGTGCTTTGCATATATATATACAATATATAACAATATACACAACTCATGTCCTATAAACAATACAAAGGTTCAGAGTTAGTATTCCTGCATTTTCTTATGACTTTTTTCATATTCAAACAAGCAAATTCCAACCATATCCCACATTCATATGAATCCATACAAGTTTCTGGTAAGAATGAGAAAAGATTGGTAGATTGGTAGATTTTATAACAATAGCGCGGTGACCTTTATTTTTAATCCCAGACTATCTTCTCAGGTGATCTTTTTGGCTCACTATAAACAATATTAATGGAATTAGAGACGCAAAAGCCCTTCCCAGTAGAGGCAGGAGTGTAAATAAGAGACAGAGAGCTTGGTTACGGGGATGGTGGTGGGGTATGCACACTCAAGCACCTAACCCTTGTGCACCTTGCCTTTTGCCGCAGTGCCCTTTCTTTTTGGTTGTAATAAATATATACTTACCCAAGGCTCTTATTAAGAGAAGCTGTTTCAATTAATAATAATTTAACTATAAAAAAAAGGCCCTGTCTGCTGTCTGTCAATTACATCATGTGTCCTGGCTTTGGGGTATAGACACAACGCACTCTTTTGTCCTCCAATTAGCAATGTGGAGATGGTTTCATGTGTTTAAAATCATTTGGGCCAACTGTATGCATTTTGTCAAGTTGGCTTAATAGTGTTACACTGTAGCAGTGGGGGTATACAGAAGTCAAGTGTCCCCTGTGGACAGAGAAAAAAGGTGAGTTGAACTGGCAGGTAATTGTGATTGGTCTGACTTGTGTGTTATTACTGGTAGCCTTCTTATATGGCTGTTTTTTCTTTCAGAAGCAAACAGAGACTGAACTGTCATAGCTGACGCAAAACACACACACACCCACTTGAACTTGAGTTTGAACTTGAACGTCAGACAAGTAGTGAACTGCTTGTTTTCTGTTGTTTTAACGAATATGAGAAGAGCACTGAGAAGGGTTCATGCTACATAAAAAAGAAAAGAATAAAATATTTGTTTGTACGAATTATGTTGTAAAATGCCCATGATGACTAACCCTGCCCCCTGACTCTATCCTTAACTATACATGCAGTACCTTTTCATACAGACTTTATTTTTTGCAGCATCCAAAAGGATAAAGGTGAAAGAACATGAACAAGAAGACATTCAGTGAGTCAGCTCTCAAACAGAGAGTACCCAAGAGCCTAAACCTATCTCCTATCTGTCTGCTCCAATCAGAATGGTTTATGAGGATAACTGTATTTTATGGAGGATCAGTAAGCACAAGGGTGGTGATATGTGATCATGTTTTCAGCTACTAGTATATTACCCACATGCATCATGTCACTTTTATTTCCAAACTTTATATTCCTGATTTTCTAATACACTCGATTGCTACTTATAAAATAGCATCTGCTTTCACTGAGCAAGTGGTAAAACAATCAGTGCATGAAGAAATGTTATTTCTGATTTACGAGTGCAAGCATAATATCCGACGCCTCCAGCCTGGTCAAAAATAAAACACTAAATAAATAAATAAATAAGCACAGCACACAATAATTAGTGTTCTAATTTACTATTATGAATTAATAGGCAAAACTGGTTAAATGGGGCTGTATTAATGTGCATTTAATATCCATATCAATACACTGCATTTAGCAGGATTTGCCTGTAGTCTGAACATAAATCTAATCAAATATAGTGATTTTCACTGCTTTCCATTTCCCCAAAGACTGGCTATCCGGCCCATGTCATTTTTAGAGTATCTCTGCTTCTTAATTCATTTTCTGAAAGCAACTTCTTCTCACGAAACTGGAGATATTTGGCTAACAAGTGAGCCAGATGTTCTCAAAAGTTATTATATCCTTTCCTTAATTTATAACCATTTTATTTTTGTATTAAATGGTGCATTGCTAGCTTTGCTGTTATGCACACAATATGGCCAAAGGTTTGTGAGCACCGGACCATCACACCAATATGTGGTTCTTCCCCAAATTGTTGCCACTATGTTGGAAATGCACAATTGTATAAGATGTCTGTGCATGCTGTAGCATTAAGTTTTCCCTTCGCTGGAACTAAGAGGTCCAAACATGTTCCAGCATGACAATGCCCCTGTGCATGAAATGAACTCTATGAAGACATGGAAGCCAAGTTTAGAGTGGAAGAACTTGAGTGTCCTGCACAGAGCCCTGATCTCAACCCCACTGAACACCTTTGGAATGAACTGGAATGCTGACCATGCATCCGACCTCATTAATGCTCTTGTAACAGAATTAAGAGAAATCCCCATAGCCACACTCCAAAATCTAGTGGAAAGCCTTCCCAGATGAGTGGAGGTCATTATTAACAGCAAAAGGGGACTAAATCTGGAATGGGATGCTCTTGAAATATAGTGTCTCTAGATAAGTTTTACTCGTGAATCTCAATGTACATTTAGATCCCTAATGAGCTATCCAGAGGCCAGAGTGGCAAGGAAAATCTCACTGAGACGACATGAGGATGAAGCCTTGAGTGGAGCCGGACTCAAATGGGAAGCTATCCTCATCTGAGTGACATCAGGTAGTGGGATTAGAAATCAATACTGTTCTACAATTGTATACAGTCAAGTCACACAGTATGGCGTTAAAAGGATATTCAATATGAGCATGATAGTCTTTACAAGTCTACAGTATCCAGAGGCCTGAAGAAAGGGTGAGACTTTGGTATATACTGCTTTTGTGAAGTGCAATCTTTAGGGTATTCATGTGGGACGATCTACAACAGCAGAAAGTGATTCATAAGTACTGAAGCTCAAAATGGAAGTAGAGCATCTGGATGAATCAGGCAGGTCTGGAAGACAACCGGAGCTACAAGTTTGTCAAGATCTGGCATCAGAGTTTTATTTATTAGTGTGAAATTTGCCTGCTTAATTAGTCTGGTTTTAAATACTAGCACTTTTCTTCCAAATAACACAGTATGACACAGTATAGAAACAAATCCCAAAGAAATGGCAGAGAACCTTTCGTTTCAGAGGTACTGTTATGTGATGGAAAACAGGCTCAGGTACAGGAATAAGCTATGGATAGTGCTGGACTTGTATCAGTAAAACATACTGAGTTGTACCACACTACCTGGTGGAAAAGCACTAATAATCTGGTTGGGTAAGTGTTGATATAATCAATCTGTAATGTGTATACAATTGTTTCAAGGCTTTAATGAAAGTCTGAAAGGGTTAAAGCTGTCAGTTATTCTTTTGTTGCTTGAACTAAATACGCAAATCTCATATTTGTCCAGGAGGAAGAAAAAACGTGTGTTCATTAGTCTCTTTTTATCTCTCTCACATACAGTACCAGGTGTACACACACACACACACACACACACACACACACACAGACAAAGACACACACACACACACTTTCTAAGGTATGTAATCAGTGTAAATAAGGCCGCTTACATGGATACATATGTCTTGATGTATCTGAAAGGTTGTGAGTTTGTCTCATCATGCGGAGTGAAGCTTCAGACACACACACACAAACACACCTCAGGGGGCTGATTGACAATTCTAGGTTTCCTTTTTTTTCAGACTACAGGAAAAAAAAATCCATTCACTGTAAGAACTACACATTTGTTTCTGGATATATATAAACACACACACACACACACACACACACACACGCGCACACACACACACACACACACACACACACACACGTTTGTCTATCCTTGTGAGGACTGTTGAGTTGTCATAATTAATGCTATGCTACACGTAAATCTAACTCTAATATTCCTAATCTAACTCAGATAGCCCTATCCATATGGGGGACAAAGTTATAAGGAGATTATATAGTTTATTTAAGTGCATACAAGGATCCGCTTTGTGCCGCCAAAACTCACAAGACCTCTGAAGGTGTGCTGTGGTGTCTGCCACCAGGACGTTATCAGCAGATCCTTTAAGTCCTGTAGGTTGCGAGGTCGGGCCTCCATGGATCAGACTTGTTTGTCCAGCACATCCCACTGATGCTTGATCGGATTGAGATCTGGGGAATTTAGAGGTCGAGTCAACATCTTGAACACCTTGCCATGTTCCTCAAACCATTCCTGAACAATTTTTTAAGTGTGTCAGGGCACATTATCCTGCTGAAATAATCCACTGCTATTAGGGATTAGGGAATACCGTTGCCATGAAAGGGTAAACTTGGTCTGCAACAATGTTTAAGTAGGTGGTACGTGTAAACGTAACATCCACATGAAAGGCAGGACCCAAGGTTTCCCAGCAGAACATTGTATCGTACCAGCTTGCCTTCTTCCCATAGTGCATCCTGGTGCCATATCCTCCCCAGGTGAGTGACAAACAGGCACCCAGCTGTCCACATGATGTAAAAGAAAACATGATTCATCAAACCAAGTCCTTTCTTCCATCGGTCCAGTTCTGATGCTCATGTACACATTGTAGGCGCTTTCAGCGGTGGACAGGGGTCAGCACGGGCACTCTGACCAGTGTTCAGACACCCTTGTATCATAGACAGCATGAAGTTTTTCAGCATTGTGCCATTGTAACAAGGTAATCAAAGTTATTCATTCACCTCTCAGTGGTTTTAGTGTTATGACTAATCAGTGTGTGTGTGTATATATATATATATATATATATATATATATATATATATATATATATATATATATATACACACACAGTAGATAGATAGATAGATAGATAGATAGATAGATCGATCGATATTCCAAGATTGGTTTCCTTGTATCTTATTTGTCCAGATTTCTTTAGTGTGTGTGTGTGTGTGTGTGTGTGTGTGTGTGTGTGTGTGAGATAGAGATCTTGGTGGCTTGACTACATCAACACCAGAAAGAAACCTCGTTTGTCTATCTAATCGTTCCCTGTTCTGTTTAAACGGGCTAACTACCAAAAAACCCTCATCATTCAGCGAAAGATTGTATTATGTGAGAATAAGAGAGTAAATAAAGGAACTCGTTCTCTCTCTCTCACACACACACACACACACACACACACACACACACACATATATTAAGTGAGCATTATAGGAGCCAGTATAAACTCCATCACATTATCTGAGACTCAGATTGTAGGCTAATTTATTGTCCATGCTGTTGCACTGCAAAATATTTCATGGCTTGAGTGTGTGTGTGTGTGGGGGGGGGGGGGTATGTAGAGAACATTCATGAGCTCTAAACCTAGGGCGGAGGCTGTAAAATTAGCAAACTATTTTCACATATTCAGACACACACAAACACACACATTTACACATATGATAACAATGCTCAGGTTAACAGATTTATAAATTCACACACACACACACACACACACACACACACACACACACACACACACACTTTTGTGCATTCCACATGTCAGGAGAACAGATAGCTCAGACATCTGACCTTTTACACCAGACAGAGCAACAGCTCCTCAATGACGCTTGTGTGTGTGTGTGTGTGTGTGTGTGTGTGTGTGTGTGTGTGTGTGTGTGTGTGTGTGTGTGTGTGAGAGAGAGAGAGAGAGAGAGAGAGAGAGAGAGATGGACTGAGAGAATGGTAACAAAAGACTGAACAGATTGACTTCCTGGCTGTTAGTTGCATGTGTGTGAGTCTGTGTGCGTGTTTGTTCTTCATGGGTGAGAACACTAAAAATTGACTGATTTAATGTGTGTGTGTGTGTGTGTGTGTGTGTGTGTGTGTGAACTATAAGCACACAACATATCACATTCCTCTAGATTGCTCTATTTGTTCCAGGAATGCATCAACACTAATTGCAATTGTCAGAACATGAATGTGTGTTCAAAAGCCACGTTCATGTGTGTTTCCTGTTGACATTTCCCATGTTCACGTGATCCCATTCCTCCTTATGTGTGCAAAATATGTACTCACAATTCAAAGCACTTTTATTTGCGTTTGTATATGAGCATGTGTTGAATATCGGAACACTTTTTTGCATTTCCTAAGCTGTTGACACATCTGTGTTGGTAAAGAGGGAGAAAGAAGGAAATCGGGAGTGAAGGAAGTGGAGAAGTTAGCTGCTCGTGGGTCAATTAGAGAGAAAGAGAAGCAGGCAGGCAGGCAAGAACACAACCGTGCAATTACCTTTGTATGACAAATGTCTGAGATTAGCCGGTTGCAGCCGTTTTTCAGTGTTGTGAGGGAGGGAGCGAGCAGAAGGAGAAGACAGGGTGCAAAAGCATGTTCCCTGCTGCTACAATTGGGCAGTAATTAGACATCTGCGGATTTGTCTGAGAAGAGATTTTGCACACACATACACACACACACACACGTTCAAACCCCTCACACATAGCATAGAGAACAATAAATGTGTTCGGCAACAAAAACATGGTGGGAATATACAGTATGAGCTTGAATGTAGCACTAGGTCTTGTCCTAAATATTAAAACAAAAAAGATTTCAGGTTTGTATTGACAACCATGTGAAATTCATTGAATGTAAAGTTGAATGAGATTTGCCGTGATATTTTGTACAAAAACAGTCAAGCCTTAACTCAATCAACGCTTAACACACCAGGTCCCATTGCAGACTCAATTTATCCTTCATCCTAAACGTCCTCTTTTATTTTCTCAGCCACTTTTCCTTTATTTAGATGATATTCCTTCTTGGCTTTCTTCCTTCTCTCTATCTCGCTGTCTTTCGCTCAGCAGCCGAGCAGCTCTGAAAGGTGCAATTACCTTGGTTACGTGTGCCACGGCAACCGGGCCCGAGATGCTGATTATGCACGGCAGAAACGGAGCTGATTGGCCAAATGAAGCGCTCATTAGCTCGCTGTCACTCTCTCGGCAGCCATTAGCGCATTAGCTAAACTGACCATTAAATGAGCCCAAGTCTCCTCCATCTGCCTCGGCTCACAGAGAGAAGCCGAAAGGGAGGGGAGAGAGGGAGACAAAGAGGGAAAAAGAAATCAGAGGAAGACAGAATTAACTGAAACAAAGTACTCGTAGCTTTCAATAATTAAGTTGTGACATGAGGTTTGTAAAAGCTGGGCAGTAGGAGCTAAGTGGTTAAGATTCTATGTTGGTGATCAGAAGGTTGTGAGTTCAAATCCCAGGACTGCCAAAGAGCTACTGATTGACTTGTACTTGAAAAAATGATCTTAGTAGCCACCAAAGAGTAGCTAACAACAAGGATAATAGCTTTTACCATTAAAAGATTCCATTTGGATGGAATATACACTTCCCTTGGTCTTTTTCCATCTTCAACCTTCCAGTTTTGGCGAGTCTGTGCCGACTGTAGCCTCAGATTCCTGTTCTTGGTTATTTGAGTTACCACCTAAACTACTGGCACTCACTGGATTTTTTATTGTTGTTGTTTTTTTTTTTGCAACATTTTACCCCCGTTCTGATGCTCGACGTGAACACTAATTGAAACTCTTGACCTGTATCTACATGATTTTATGTATTGTGCTACTGCCACATAATTGACTATTTGGACAAGTGCACGAATGTGCAGATATACAACTGTAAACACTTTATCTTGATCAGGGTCCCAGTGGATCTGGAGCCTATCCTGGGAACAATGGGTGTGAGATGGGGACACATCTTCAATTGGATGCCAGTCCATCACAGGGCACCATGCACACACATATGCACAATTTAGCATAGGTTTTGGGAGGTGGGAGGAAACTGGAGAACCCAGATGAAACCCATATGGGGACGTGGGAAGAACTACACACAATAACAGACAATAACTTCAACTGTGGATTAAACCACGGACCCTGAAGCTGTGAGGTGGCAATGTTACGTGCGGTGCCATTATTTTGGCATGCAAAGGAAATTGTGACTACTGCATGTGCTTTCAGCATGGAAAGGTAAACAGTCAACAAGCTCACTGCTCAATTGATTAAGATGCAGGTCAAGAACGTCAGTTAATGTGCACACCAAACATCACAATGGCCAAAAAAAAAAAAATCTCAGATCTCATTGACTTTGACCATGGAACTGTTTTTGGTGTCCTAGCTGGGATGATTTGAGAAAGTGTTTCAGAAACTGTTGATCTCTGATGGTCTCAAGAGTTTACAAAAAATGGTGCAAAAAAAAAAAAACAACAACTACAACAAAAATCCAGTGAGTGCCGGTTCTACAGGTGGTAACTCAAATAACCAAGAACAGGAATCTGAGGCTACAGTCTGTACAGACTCATCAAAACTGGAAGTTTGAAGTTGGAAAAAGACCAAGGGAAGTGTATCATCCATCCAAATGGCATATTTTAATGGTAAAAGCTAAGAACATGCTAAGAACAAAATCCAGTGTTTTCCATAGTTCTGTGGGTGGAAACACCTTGTTGATGAGAGAGGTCAAATGAGAATGCCAAGACTGGTTTGAGCTGATAGGAAGGTGACAGTAACTCAAATAACTACTCTTTACAACCGTGGTGAGTAGAAAAGCATCTCAGAATGCACAAACTTTAGGCAGATGAGCTACAACAGCAGAAGACCACATTGGGTTCCATGCATGTTAGTCAAGAACAGGAATCTGTGGCTACATTGAATACAGGCTCACAGAAACTCAACAGCTGAAGATTGGAAAAAGACCAGGTGACCATTCAGTGAGCTCTCGTACCATGTTGATGGGGATGGGTTATCCTGGTCATCCTGAGAGGAACTCCCACTAGGATAGATGTGGTTCATTAGGATAAAGGTGAAAATAGCAGACCAATAAGTGTGAAAGAACCACACACTTTAGGAGACAATACCATTGCCCTCCACAGCACAACTAAGCCACTGTTTTTTATTTTTCCTTTAATATGTCACACATTGTAAATGTCAACTATTGCTTTTTTAACTTATGATCTCATGGACTAGCAAAAGAAAGTCTCATTAAAATGTAATGTATGGGACATAGTACATAATACTTCTAAATGACATACATGGAGAGAGAGAGAGCGCGATAGAGAGAGAGAGAGTGCAAGAGAGAGAGAGACAGAGAGAGAGAGAGAGAGAGAGATACTGCAGATAGTTTTGTTGCTGAGGGAATCGTTTCACACATTCCACCTGTGGCCTGATTGAAATGAGTAACCAATGCTAATCACATTTCCATAATGAAAAGATGAGTTAAGAAAATTACGCACACTCTCCTCGATCAGTGCTTCTCTCAGTGTGTGTGATTCCCCTTCCTGTTGGCTCCCATTACTGCCTCCAATTTCCTTAGAGCACCGGAAATCAAGCATTAACAGCATGAAGAGTTGCTCTGCAGGTGTGTGTATGAGAGAGAGTTAGAGAGAGAGAGACAGAGATTGCGAGACAGAGAGATCAAGAGTGTAATAGCATAATATGAAAAGGTTTATGATCATGAAATCAGATTTCCCCGTCATACATTATGTTTACATGTAGTCCAATAATCTAAATAAAAATCCCTCATACTGTATGCCAACCAGGATGACATCTCAATCTGTGGATGATCTATTTAATAATTTGTTAAAGGAATATTTATCATGTATAGTCTTCTCTCCTTCAGTTTAACAAGCATATTTTAAGTATATTCTGCTAGTTGTAAAACACAAACACAGTGATTGAGCAGAAGTAATGTGAGCTACTTGTCAGGATCTGGCAGGACTTACCGAGTTTGTCATTGTTATGATGATGGTGACACTTTACCCCGAGTTTAGGGCATGTGTAAACAATTCATTCAAAATCTGCAATCGGAATGAATTTGTTCCAACTGATGGAAATCTTTGCATGTAAACATAGTCAGGGAAAGGCAGATAGAGAAAGCTGCTTTAATCTGCTGATCAGCTCCAATCAAAGGAAAACAGCTGTGGAAAGATGAATAAACAGGGGGAAAAAACACTGATCAGCAGTGAGAAAGTTTGAGAGAAAGTTTGCCATGATTTGCCATCTACTTTGACACAGCACGCATAGGTTTTTTTTTTGTGTGTGTGTGTGAGGACTGTCCACTGACTTAATGTTGCTAATTAATGGTATTCCTACACATAAGCCTATCCTTAACTTCAATAACCAAAAGGAAACCTTTTGGCTTCTGGGCTCTTTAAGTTAAAGCTGTAAATTTCCTCATCACGACCAGGCATCTTACCTTATGGGGACATCTGGTCTCCACCAAGATATAAAAACATTCAGACACACACACACACACACACACACACACACACACACACACACCTTGCTGTGTGAGAACCTGGGAGAACATTTTCACAAACTGTTTTCCATTCACGCAGATGACTTTCTATAGTTAGGACAATCTGAGTGTCAGGAGGTTAAGTGAAGCTCTTAATGATTTCATTAACACTTTACAATAACAGTATGTGAATAATCATGCACTAATACATTAATTAATACTTACTTAAATATGAACTAATGATGATTTAAGGCATGTACTATTCATGAACTAATGAAGAGCTAACCTCGACTACAACATGAGTCTTATGAATTCATGCATGAATAACGACCCCCTTAGTAATTTGTTAGTTAATGTAGTAATTGACACACTCTGACATGCTCTATAAGAAAGAATATGAATTAAACATGGATAATTTCAAATTGTTTATATAATTTGCCACATGCAGATACTGTATGTACACACACATCATCGGATGGTGCTAGATTACTTTCATAATTTACACTGATCCTCTTTATTGAAGGTAGAAAGACGTGCTAATAATAAACACCAATGATTTCATCTCAACCCGTTTTGCGTTGTTCTGTGAGTGTAGTCATGACCAGACTACACTCTCCCAGTATTTCATAGGCTTGTCCAAATGAGTTGTAGCAAACTTTAAACGAGCTTCGACATGCCTTTTCTTTAGTAATGGAGTCTTGCGGGTGAGACTGAGCAGTGGAGTGCATTGCCTATTGTTTTCTCTGTGACGATGGTACCTGCTGCCTCCAAGTGTTTCTGGAGCTCTTTCCGAGTGGCCCTTGGCTCTTGGGCTACTCTTCTGATTATTCCTCTGACTCCCTGGTCAGAAATCTTGTGAGGAGCTCCTGTGTATGGCCGTTTGACGATGAAGTGATGTTGCTTTCACTTGCAGATAATGGCCACAATAGTGCTTACTGGAAGATTCAGAAGTTTTGAAATACATCTGTATTTGATTCCATCGATGTGTTTTTCAACAATAAGGTTGGGAAGGTCTTGGGAGAGCTCTTTGCTTTTACCCATCATGAGATGTTTCTTGTGTGACACCTTGGAAACGAAAAGCCTTTTTATAGACCATCAATTTACTAACCCAGCTGATATTAATTTGAACAGGTGGGAGGTATAATTACTTTCTAACTACTTACGGATTTCAGGTGGTTCCTTGCCTTACCTTGCCTTGGAAAACTGCTTTTTCTTAGAGTGTTCAATTATTTTTCCTGTGTCATTCCACTTTATTACACATAACTTTATTTATGGACTTTAAAGCTGTGAATTGTTTATATTTGCGGATTTCTTGAGTTAATACTGATGTCTGGTGAAAATGTCATGTGAATAACCTCATTGGAAATATATTTACTGAAAAAAAAAGGTTGACACGTCCAATACTTATTTCCCCCCACTGTATGAGACTTAATTCAATAAAGTGAATGCATTTTGTGTGTATTTGAGAAGCAAGGGATGAAAAACAAAGCACACCCCATCACCTCATTTTCATTAAACAGTGTTTAATTTATTAATGAATGACACATTCTTTTAATCAGTTCATAGTTACATTTAATATTACATTTAATATTGTGGAGCACCTGCAAAACAATTTAGGTCCAGACCTTTCTCTCAGTTTTTTGTCTCTCTCTGTCAAAATTAATAGGACAAGAATGCAAGTTGTCATGCTACCAAGAAACATTTAAGCATTGAAACATTTACTCCTGGAAAAGATATTTTTTCAAAGTATACAGTTTTACAAAGCGACTCCATAAATGTTAAACAATCTTTACAGGAAACTTCATCATTCCAGTAATTATTTAACATGTGTTAAATAATAGCAGTTTAATCAATTTGTTAATAATAGACTTATGTTATGTAGAGTGTCTGTCATACAAGTCTCTATGGATGAATTCTTGTTTTTTAGAGAAGATAATGTATTAGAACGAGTGCATTAATATAAACCAGTAATTTGAATCACACCCAGCACTATTTATCAGAATTGCTGTTATGAAAATATTATATATATATATATATATATATATATATGTACATATATATATATATGTACATATATATATATATATATATATATATATATATATATATATATATATACACATATATATATATATATATATATATATATATATATATATATATATATATATATATATATGAAAACCTTCTGACGAATCGGGTTTAAGAGTTTACCAGCGTTGTTTTACATAAAATAAATTCTTCAAATAATAAAAAATTTTAAATAGAGAAGGATATGAGGGAAGAACACAGTATGTAAAACTCCAGGAAAAGTAAATGAAAGACAAAGAAACATGAATGTTCTCCAAAGTAAGCAAAAGTCTGCAAAATAAATCTCAAAAGAATATCTAAGCTACTTCACAATCCTCCTGTCAACCAGTTCAGCAATCCAATCATGTCATCTACAATTAAGATAAAAAAAAGTCACAGTCTGACAACCATTTAAGTTCTTTTTTTTCTTTCCCATTACACAATTCACTATGAGAGAAAAATGGAAAAATCAAAGAAATAGAGCCAGCAGTTCTGCTCAAGATGGAGGCTGTCAGCATTATGATTTATAATCACAATTACCCATTATTGCTGAATATCAATAACCCTGTGCAAATGCTGACTTAATCATTTTGTCATTTAGCTCACGTCAGTCATTGTGACTGTAAGAATAAATTCCAGTTAATGTCATTTACAGGAAAGAGTTATAGATATGAAGCGGTAATTGGGTACGATTTTCATATTAAGCTCATAGGTTATTATTTCCTGTTCCAGCAGAGGACTGGGAGTGGATGTCTGGTGTCTGCATGAGGAAGAAAAAAAATAAAGAGTTTTATGTTAACTTGTAGTACAATAGATGATTTTGGATATGGGTTATGTGAAGTAGCCAGATACTTACATGTGTCATTAAACTTTCAATTAGTAAATTTTATCAAGGTTATTACAAAATGGTAGGCTAACTATTGTTCAGTCTTCCAGTGACCATATATAGTATACACTCACTGTTCACATTAATAGGAACACCTGTACCTGTACGCGTTTCAATGTAAATGGACCAAAATGATTACTTTTTTTGAAAATGAGGGCGTGGCTTCTCACATTCACCACCTGATTGAAACTTCTGGATCATTGCGCATCCTTCCCTGATCCGTCAAGCCCCTACCATATGACCATTTCGCTACCTTGATCGTATACACAACACGGAGACTGAACCGCAAGCTCTGCTGGCTTTGTCGTCATTCTTAGTAGTCATTGTGCAGTTAACTTCTGTATTTTATAAAACTGCAGCTGCCTACATGCACAAGAGGCGAGCTATGATTAGAGAAATCAACAAAAAATCTCATTTCAAGCGGCGTAAGCCCTACATGGAACGCCGGTTTGGACTAGCAACCAACTTCCTGTTTACACTTGTATACGCATGCCCAGTGTGCATGAATGGTCATGTGACATGCGTATTCGGTTGTTTTACTGTGGACGGAGATCGTTTCTGAAACACAACGGAAATGCCAGTGTGGACGAGGATCGTTTTCATTTTAAAATGCTGTTTTAAAACAAACACACACTAGTGTAAACAGAGCATCAATGTTTTTTCGTTTTTCACACTATTCTGATAAACTTTAGAGTGTGAAATTTTAGGACATTTTAACCAAACACAAGCTATTAAAAGCTGCTACATGAATTATCAGTGTCAAAAAAATAAATAAATAAATAAATACACCATATACATGTAAACATGCACTACCATCTACCAGTGTGTGTTGGAAATGCAGTTTGTTGTATCAGATGATGGGGACAGGAAATTTTTTTTAATGCTGCCTTATGTTTGATTTAAACAGGCTCTACTGTATATCACTGTCACAATTTAGCATGTCTCAGTATACACAATTCTCATGTGACCAGAAAGCTGTGACTTTCCTCTTTACTGCAACGTATAAAACACCAACTTTGTTTCTGACTCCAAGTGACGGAGAGCCATTTTGTCCCAATTTCTCCTTAACATCTTCTTCTTCATCTTTCTTTTCTTTGTCACTATTCATATTTGAGCTCAAATGCTTATTTTCTTTTGTCTTCTTATCCCTCCTCTCCTTATCCCTCTACCCCTATCTCCTTTATAGAGTGCTTTCTGAGGAGCACATGACTAAGACAGCCCTCGAAAAAATGAATCGCAAGAGGAAGCCGCGGCAAAAGCATGGAAAGGAAAGAAGTGGTGGTGATTAAAAAAAAAAGTTAAAGCAGCTTGACGTCAGCACCATGGCACTTTAATTGACACCTCTTCTACAAACAAACAAACCTGTATGAGTGAAGTGGATTGCTGTTACTATTAAAAATAGACAGTGAAAATGAATGCACTCTAAAAGTCTCCTTTTAGGATGTGAAGATATAAAAGCAACACTAATGCTAATAAAATGCCCATGATTGACTATTTTGCATTTGTTTGATTCTGTGTAGTTCAGGTTGTTTGGAACTAAGCAAACCATCTGTGTCCATGTTGCCCATTAAAAACCTTCAGTTGTGTTCTATGTATTAAAGGTTCTATATAAGTTTATCACTATCAGTCATTGCACACTGGCATATGGTCCATTGCCTTCACGCAGCTTGCCTCATCCGTCTGCGTAACATTTAATCTCCCCTGCCTGACTGAGCACACTTCAGCCTCGGGCCTCTTTGACAAAACACTTAATGCTTCCAGATGACTTAAAGCCTCCCTGTCAGTCTCACTCTCCTGCTCCACCTCGACCTGTCAATCTGCTCCACATCTCCACCTTTAACTCCCTCCAGGCCAGCTCACTCATCCATCTCCCTATTCGGAAGAAGGAAACAAAGATGGGTGGATGGTGTTTCCCTGCATAAGCCATGGAAAACGAAAGAAAGAAAGAAAAACAGAGGGGATAAAGCTTGTTTCATGCTTTCGGGCCTCAGGCTGTGAAGGATTTAACATAAGAAAATCAAGCTTGCTGCTATGGTCAATTAGAGGTAGTGTAGCTCAGAAATGTGGTTCAGTGATGCTTAAGAGTGTGTTTGTGTGTGTGTGTGTGAAGGTTTAAGGTTTAAGGCTTGCCATTCATCCACACACACACACACACACACACACACACACACACACACACCATTCTCTTCTCATGTCTGTCTTTTATTTTACCTGTAAATATCTTTCCTAACCCTCACATTTTTCCACTTTTCACAGATTAGCCACAGAACAGTACTGACCAAGAATAGGACTGTAAGACTAGCAATGAAAAAAGTCTTCTTCTTCTTTTTTTTTTTTTTTTTACTTCAGTTGACAATTTAAGCATTTGGCTGGGATTATTAGTTAATTTAGGTTTCACAAGCTTTGTAAACACAGTGAAACCTTTCTGACTATTACGAAATCAAGACTTACATCCACAAAAAGTTGTATATAATGCTGCAAATTACTGCATTTTCATAAGGTGAATCGCCAAAGGAGATTGACAAGTAGCAAATGGTATGAAAATTACTACTGGTGAAGGTTACACAACTTTATTTGTATGAACTCAAATGAAATAGCTCTGATGCCTTACAATACAACCATGGCTAAAACATTGTTTGTTGGTTGGTTTTGGTCACAATGTGTATTTTTAATCGGCGTCAGTGATGAGAAATCGTAAACTGTGTGAAACTGCACCAAGCTGAATGAAATTTTGCTGATAAAATGCTAATGTGGGTGGACCTTTAGGCTAGGGCTGCTGGTTTCTGTTTGCAAATGTGTCATCTGGAGAACCTCGTAAAATGTGTCTGCTTCCATTTCCATCTGTTTATGGTCCATTGAAAGATAGAGAGAGAGAGGAAGAGAGGGATACAAGAGACAGAGGAGTAAAAGAAAGGAAAAATATTTCCCTTTATTTATTCGTCAGAAGATGCTGTACTCCCCATACCTGTGTGTGTGTACATGTTTTACACAGCCTGCGGCAAGATGTCACCTTGCCTCTCTGTTTTATGGTCAACATTCTACGTTCCACAAATCAAACAGGGCTCCCAGTGGCCGTTTAGGAAACATGCACATTGACTACACTTTGGCGATTTACAGCCTTTTGATTCACACACCATGAGCTTGACAGCACACACACACATTTTTATGAGTCACAATGGGAATGGTCTGTTCTGAATTAGCCGGTCCAGACTGCCGGCCATTCCTGAGCCCTCGGGAGAGACGGATATGAGAGGAAGGAAAGGAGCAAAGAACATGTGGAGGAGGAAAAGTGTGGAGAAGGTGTATGACTGCATCACCGGGTGTGTGAGACCCTCGTGCATTCGAGTCGGCTAGCACACACGTTCACGGCTGCGCTGATGATAATTCCATTTAAAGCAATGCAGACAATGCTGACATGGACAATATTTCACATTATTTGGCTTGAAGGCACAGAATAACTCTTTGATAGTGAAACGAGGGGTCATAAAACTTATCAAGTACCATATAAGTCATCCGGAAAATAAAACAGCAATCAAACAGCAGAGGTATGAAGATTAACAGTTGAATTTTCCATCGTAAACTGTTTCTACTTACAAGTGAGATACATTCAGGAGCAATCAGAGGTGACTACTACGGAAGCCCTAAGAGGCCATGCATTATTTATTTATTTGTTTGTCTGTTTGTTTTCTCATGATTGCAACTTAATTTTCTCGTGATCTCGACATAGCAAAAGTTGTTTTCTCATGACGAAATTTTATCATGAAAAATCTTGCGCCTTGTGAATGGGACTGGTGTTGCATGAATGTTGACATCTTCACCATTGCAATCATAAATTTAATAAGTACCCACTGTAGAGATGGACTTTATCCCCACATTAAGAGAGAGAGGTGTCCCCTTCTCAAGTGTCAGACACTAATTTGTTGTCAATCAAGGATACACGTAGAGCTATTTCAGCTTGAGTGTGTCTCTGATCAAAGTAAAAACAAATTGGTTCATCCATGGTGCTGTGGGATCTCACTAAGCTTTTGCTGACTCCAGAACAATAAAAACAGCATGCTGTTACTGTATATCGAGCAGGATTGAGGAATAACGGAATACATGTATTGGCGTTACGTAATCAGGATACAAAAAACTGGTAACTGTAATCCATTAGTATTACATTAAAAAAAAATAATAAAAAAAAGAATCGGAATACTATCAGGATTACAATTTTTTTCATTTAAAAACGGAAGAAATTTATCTTTTGACATGACATAATATAGAATCTGCTTGATTATAGTTCTGCTTCTCTCTTACCAGTTATGATTCATGTGAGCAACCTTCTGGTGCATGTGCAAATAAATTTTGAGCAAAGTTAATTTGGTAGAAATGAACATAAATTGTTCTCTGAAATGCTTTTGTTAGGGTGACCATACGTCCTCTTTTTCCCGGACATATACTCTTTTTCGGACATTAAAAAAGCATCTAAATTTGAGACAATGTCCAGGATTTGGCTTTGGTTTCATCAAGATGTAATTCCCGCCTTCTCGCACACCAATTGGTTGATTCTAAAAGGTTTGCAGCAACAATTGGTCAAATTCCTGCCTCTTAACCATTAGCCTACTCTCAGCGAACGTGTGAAGGTGAAGCGCTGTTGTGTATGCCGTCAAACAGTTGCTTGACAATAGCAGTCCTAAGTCGAACCAATGCCCATGGCCATCTAAGGTCATTTGTAATTTCATGTATCACATTGCTTCGTATTATATGGTCATTCAAATGTGTTAATGATGGTAGAAGGTACACCTGTGGCAAATGTAAAATGTGGACAGAGTGAAAACAATTTTATTTGTGTATATATCTATATCTATCTATCTATCTATCTATCTATCTATCTATCTCTCTCTCTCTCTCTCTCTCTCTCTCTCTCTCTCTATATATATATATATATATATATATATATATATATATATATATATATATTTATATATATATATATATATATATATATATATATATATATATATATATATATGATGCTAATAGTGTGCCTTTTCAGTGTATTAAAGTCTGCAATTAAGTTTCATTAAAATTTACATGTGTGGCCTTGAAGTAATCCAAAAGTAAACAGATTACATTACTTTTATATTGTGATACTTGGATTAAGTTACTGATTAAATTTTTTATGTAGTAATTCATAATTATAACGAAATATATATTTTTAAGTAACTCTCCCAACCCTGATATCGAGTACACAGAAATGACATGATCATGTGAAAATTAAGTTGTGATCATGAGAAAACAAAAAACAAAAGAAAAAATAATAATAATGCATGGCTGCTTAGGGCTTCCGGAGCATATCATTCAAGATAGTTAGGAGTTATACATGTTATAAATCTAAAATAATGCATTCTTGATCTCATCTATGATCAAAAATGAAATATTTATGTTACATATTCCCAACGGTTCATTCCTCGTCTGTCTCTCTTTCCCTTTCTATGCTTTATTTATCCTTTTCCATTACTGAAAGAAAGAAAACACAAGCATATGACACACATGGATGGTCACAAGTAAACCGTGTCTTACCAATGTAAATAATGAAGCCCCTAGTGTACACAACAATCTATAGAACAAAGATTGAATCATAGAAAACACAGATCACAGCTCACACACACACACACACACAGACACACACTCTCTCTCACAGTTTAGTATTTATCAAAAGAATATCTTTGTGTGTGTGTGTGTGTGTGTGTGTGTGTGTGTGTTGATTTGATGTCTGACAAAAGTCTATTGAGCAGATGAGCTTCAAATCACTAAATCAAAAGCTGGGCTCTATAAAGTGGAGTTTGATATGACTTTAATTTCCACTCTTAATGAAAAGCATATTGACAGAGAAGGAGACAGAGAGAGAGAGCGTGCATGTTCTGTGGTCATTAGGCAGTCATTAGTGGTGACGTGCAAGCTTTGATTACACTTTGGCCTGGACGCACAGACCAGGAAGATGGGGAATTAGACGGAGTGAGAGCGTGAAAGAGGAATTATAGACGAGGGCCAGTGAGGAAGACTAATTCGAGGCACAGAACTTGAATCAGAAGTGTGTTAAGTCCCTGCTAAGCAACTGATGAGCAACTTCGAATGAAGTCAAAAGAGGACAGGAGTGAGGAGAAGAGACCGAGAAGGACAGAGAGACATTTTTGGTAGAGGTAAGAGTTTATAGGGATTATATAGGGCAGTAAGAGGGGCTAAGAGAAGAGGAAAATAGAATAGAAGAATGAAAATGAGGAAAGGGAGAGAGACGAGTGGAGGACAGGAAAATGACAGGAGAGGATGACAGGAAGAAGAAAGTTGAAGGATACAAGGATAGCCAAAACAAACAGGGAAAGAATGGCAAAACTGGAGAAGAGACTATTCGGGTAACATGTATAATTATGTTATTTATCGTGGAAAATTGTTTATGAGGACTGAAAATAAATGTTGTTGTTGTTGTAGACAAGACAAGACAAGCAGATATAAGACAAGGACAGATGAGACGAGACAAGAAGAGACGAGAAGAGATGAGACATGATGGGAAGAGACGAGATGAGACAAGAAGAGATGAGGCGAGAAGAGATGAGGTGAGAAGAGACGAGGCAAGATGAAGAGACAAGAAGAGATGAGAAGATAAGAGATCCAGGGGGGAAAAAAAGTGTGAGAGTGTGAGAAGAGTAAAATCTTAAAGGAGAGAATGAAGAGGTGGAGAAATAATGTAGAAAATACAGGGGACAAGAGTAGAAGACAGGGAGAAAAAGAAGTGCACAAAAACAAAACAAGAGAATATATAGAGAGACAAAGAGGGAGATACTGAGAGAAAGGAAACTGTTGAAAGGAAAGAAGAACACTATAGAATACCGTAAAGGTACTGTACTAGTACTGATACTATACTACTACTGTACTATCAAAGGTTTTTTCTCATGCAATCATCTCTTAAACTGACTCATTATATAAAACTGCATGCGAAAATGAAAACTAGAAGCATATTTCTCTTATTTTTCCCATCCAGAATCAAAAAGGGAAGGATTTCTTGTATCCGTCTGTTTCTTCCAAAATCTATGCTATATATAGAAGACTTCAGAACCGCATTACAGTCAGCTTCATTCCTTCATTAATCTTAAATTCTCTCAAATATCACAGTTCCACATATCCTCCACCCTCTGTCCAACCACAGCACATGCTTTTCACACTTTACTACTTGGCCTGCATATGTTCCCTGTTACAAAGTGCTCGCCTCCATAAAGCCATTCATAGTGGAAACTCACTCTCGAGATACAAGCTACTTCACACAGCCATTGCCATTTTATAGTTATTCGCCTCTAAGAGGGTGAGGGGAAAACGGCTACAGGTCAACATGGAAAGTGATAAAATGAATTATACAACCCCAAAAGGTATAAAAATAAATAAATAAATAAATAAATAAATAAATAAATAAATAAATGTGCCTCCCTTTTCTCACTGTAGTCTAACTTGTTTGTTGATATATCTGTTTCTTTTATAGAAAAGTTCTTTCTAGAGGGAGAAAGCCAGACCCAGCCGAGGAATTGTGTGTGTGTGTCCTTAAACTGTCCTCAAAAACCTGAATGAGAACACTGAAGAAGAAAGTTCAACCAAAAAATGAAACACACACACGCACACTTAACACACACACACACTTAACACACTTACCTAAAATGTATTTGTTAAGCCAGGAGGTGTTTGAAGTTTGCTTCTTTAGTTTTGAGCTGGAGCTCCAATACTAATTTTGCTAATGAATATTGGAAGCATATAGCTTCATCATGTCTGATGATGTAACAGCTAGAATCTGATTTCAAACTGAATTGTTTCACATTCATTGTTATGTAACTATACAAAAACTTGACCAAATCGTGAGAAAAAGCACAGTTCGCTAGCAAGGTTTTAGCCATATTTAGTCAGGCGGACTTTATCTCCCTCTGCCTTTGTTAAACTAGCTTACTCACTATGGAATTAAAATTTGTGCAAAAAGTAGTGACCGTAACTTTTCAAGAAACAAGCAAAAAATATACAGCGAGAAAGAAGAAAAAAACTGAAACTGAAAACAGTGAACTCACTGGTGGCAAAATTTTAAATGGTCTTCAAATGAACAGCATTCTTTGTTAACATATTTCTAAGCTTCCTTTTTTCTAAACAGAGTTTTCACTTACACATTCAAACTTCAACTTTACACTCCGTAAGTTTGAGTTCACCTGGAAGTATAGACTTAAAATTTTTTTTAGAGGGTTTTCTGTATAGTAATAGTGTTTGTACTTTGTAGTGGAAATTACTTCCGTACTTATTCAATATATTACTTCGTAATTACTATTTGAGTTTTGGGTAGTCTCGTACGACTATTTTTTTCGAGATGAGTTCACAGGAGCAGCATGAAGTGTCGTCATCGTCGTCATCCTCCTCCTCCTCCTCCTCAGCTAGACACTCAAGCTGTTGATCGAAATCTCACTAGCCAATGAGAGTAAATCGCTGTTAGGCCCCGCCCACACACGAGGTTTGTGCCAGAATGGCCAACGTAAACTTGCAGAGCGTAAATGTACACTTTGAAAGTTTTCGTAAATGAAAACTCTGGCAGTGTATTCATAAACCATGATTAGCGAAAAGTTTAGACAACTGTTAAAAAAGTTCACTGTTTTCAGGTTCAGAGTGTCTTCCTTCTTTCTCATTGTATATTTTTTTTTCGTTTCTTGAAAAGTTATGTTCGATACTGTTGGCTCAAATTTAATCGCATACTTTACTAGACATAATATTTGCAGGCAGATAGACATGATGAACTTAGACAACAGACTAAATAAAAGCATTATTCCATCATTTTGGTAAAATATATTTATGTTTTCCTTAAGTAGCAATGTCAAAGTATATTGGTAGAAAATCCCAGTCCAAATCCCAGTCAAAACCTGGAATTTATTTCATTTGGCTGATTTCCATTTTTTTCCCCCTGCCACATAGTGAAATATGTCACACTGCCAGATTTCACTATTTCCATTCAATTTGTATCATTTCCTGACTATTAGATTTTGTGTCTGTAAGCTGCATGTGGTGTCTGGAAGAATTTATAAGTGACTCAGGAGTGGGAAGAGTACGAGATTATTGAGGAAAGTAAATGTTGTTTCAGGAACAGCAAAGGGATGTTCATCCAGGGATATGTTCTGCTCAAGAAAATCATGTTTACCAGAAGGAGGACATTGGTGACACTGGACTTGCGTACGTGCTGTCGGATATCGTAAGGGCGTTTCGCTGAGTGGGAAGCACGTTACTTGATCACAGCTCAGACACATGTTGTCTGTATCCAGTGTGTGGATTTATAAAAGTTGACAATAGACGGCTTGGCCTTGAAGCCTTTATCAATTTGTGTTATTGTGCGCGCCAACACTGCATGAGATCAGTGGTAATGGCATCATATTCATCACTGACACATCAGTGTGTCTCATCCTACCTTGTTTTGCAGATCTTTCTGTCTCTGTTCACTGTAATTCAGAGCAATCATGTGCCCTTTGCTCTCTCCTCTATGTGTATGAATGCTAAATAGAGGTTCCTACTGTGTACGTTCCTACTGTGTATGTTTTGACTTATTGTTCAGCGGTGATTCAGTGCACACACATAGTTAAGATTGATTCTCTTCACCCTGTATGTAAACATTATCACTTTGCAGTGAATGAGTAAATTGTGTTCGCCTTTTGTTGGCCAGTGCCTCTTAAATGACAAACTCAATATTTGTTTATATCAAATAGAACATGTAGAGGCACTAGTGAGGCCTGGAGGTTAATGTTGCAGCAATTGTTTTCTATGTCTATGCATGTGTGTGTGTGTGTGTGTGTGTGTGTGTGTGTGTGTGTGTGTGTGTGTGTGATGCAGTCCATATGGTACAGAGTTTCAAGTAAGTGTCTATGGGGAAAAAATCCCACATACTCACATACTCGCACTGGACATTTCTCTTCTTTCTCTATCTTCCTGCTCTGTATGTGTGTGTGTGTGTGTGTGTGTGTGTGTGTGTGTGTGTGTGTGTGTGTGTGTGTGTGTTTGTGAGAGAGAGAGAGAGAGAGAGAGAGAGAGAGAGAGAGAGAGAGAGAGAGTATTCCCTGCAGAGAGACAGAGGATGATAACCAGGACTGATGATACCTTCCAACCCCACCCCACCCCCCCCCCCCACCTCCACCCACCACCACATCCATGTCCTTTTGTCCTCTGCTTTAAGTGCTGTAGGGGCAAAAACAATCTCCCTTGCCACTCACATACAGACCATGATACAACTCTCTTGTCTTTTTATGTCTCCGTATCTATCCATTCTTCATTTCGATGGTATCTAAGGTTGACTTTCAAACACACCTGCCCTTGTGGTCACAATACCCAGAATAGTCAGTGACAACATCTCAAACTCAAAGGACTGAAGAACCTGGATAGTAGTTTCTGCCATGTAAACTAACCTTTTCAGTAAACATTTTTTTAAAATAAATGTTGTTTAACAACGTAGAATATCTAACCATTGATATAGTAGTTATGGAGTTTTTCTGTAAGGAGAACTTTATTTAACATTTATAGAAGGAGTCTCCAGTATCAGAAATTATAACAATCAAAGTTTTCCTATAACTGTTATATGCTTGTTTGTTTTTATTTTTTTGTTTTTTAATTTTATTACCTACAAGAAAAAATTGATGGTGGGGCAAACAACACTTTGTAGCTGTTATAACAAAAGTGATAAACTTGTCTCGAAGACATTCCACAATGCTAAATCTAACTCTACGTGCAATTTTGTGTCATTCCTTTATAGATTATTAATTATATTCATTGACATTGCTGTGGTATAAGAAGAATAAAACATTTCAGATTATGCTGTTATTTGGAAAATAATCAAATGTGGGGCTGTAACAGTAACTCTGCTTCATGCTAAGCTCCATCACACCACTTCATATTTAGTTATTTTCCTTCAAAAGCTTTTTGTGTTTCATCCAGTCCCTCCAGGATTTTGTGATTTTGCAATCGCAGAAATGAATGCAAAATCAAGCAGACGCCGCAATATTCAGAGGTGCATGCAATTTTTTAAAATTACCACAGATTTTTCCACAGATTTTGGCCAAGACGCGTCATGTGACGTCATCACAATGCACATTCAGCCAAAGCCCTCTACGATTCATGTGTGTTGAACGTGGGTACAGCTGAAAGGTCTTATTTGCCAACAAACAACACTGTGAAAGATCATGCAAAACAATTTGGTGCAACTGCAATTTCACCAATTCAAGTAGTTTTCTGGAAAAAAAAAAAGAACAAAGAACTCTGCAAGTTGCTAACATACTAATATATTCAAGCATTTTTGCCGGGCAGCAATCACAAAAAAAAAAAAAAAAAAAAAAAAAACCTCTGCAAAATCCTGTACGGATTGGTTATCCGTTACTTAGTATGTATTGAATATTAGTACTAATTGTGTTAAATGTGATATGCTGCTCTAACATACTTTTGAATTCAAAATAATTGAGTACACTGAAATTATATCCCAGACTTATTATTGTATCTCATTCAAAATTTCAAATTATTTTAATTTAATTTTTATAATTGTGATTAGTAATAAGACAAATACAATATGAGTCTTATACAGTCTAGTATACAGTCTAATATACAGTCTGTTTGTAGATACTTTTACTCATTTCAAGCTTCACATTTTCTTATTTTATTGGCAGGTATAATTGCTTTTATTTCTAGAAATAAATACTTAAAATGAGAAAATTATCTGCTAAAAGAATAAGACTATTTCAAGCTTGAAATGACTAAACTAATCTATACATTAGTGAAATAGAATATAATATTAATCATGTATTAATTTTACTGTAACCATATAATCAGAAATACTAACTAAATGTGACTATAGTCAATATATTTTGTGATAAATACATACTATATGTTGTATTATTGGTCATAATGTATTAGATTCTTCAGTATCAGTCACTAAAAAGACCAAATTCATGCTTTTAATCGGACAGAAAGCCAGCATTTGTGAAATAAAAACTGGTCACTAAGTTTTTACTGTACATTTACGTCACTTTTTATCAAAGTGAGGCAGAATCCAACTTGGCCGTAGAGCTGAGCATCTGAGGGTTAAGGGCCTTACGTCATCTCTGATAGACCTGGGATTTACACTCGCAAGCTTCTAGTGTCTAGCAAAGAATCTTTGGTGCTGATCGACTAATGCCCATAAAAGAGTAGAAATGAACAGGTCACAAGTTTTAGGACCCTTTGTGAACAAATAAACCTGGCTCAAGCTGGACTAGATTTGAAGGAAAAATTCAGACCTGACATACCTGCAGATTAATCATTATGATTAACATGTGAATTTCAATAGAATCTAGAATTTATTTTGTACTTTTTTTTTTTAACATTTCCTTTACTGAGAGTTGGTCTGTTTTCACTTTGGTTAATGGTTTCCTACATTACCCACAATGCCTTTCGATCATCAGCTGATAGTGGTGCAGTGGAATTATCGCTGCATTCGATAGTGGTAAGTCTAAACTCTGATTTATGTACATTTGAGGTCACAAGTTTACATACGCCTTGCAGAATCTGCAAAATGTTTATAATAATAATAAGCAGAAGAAGAAGAAGAAGAGAAATCATAAAACAGATGTTTACATATAGTCCAGAAGACACAATAATAACTGAATTTACACAACTGAACCAGTTCAAAAGTTTACATACCCTTGATTCTTAATACTGTGTGTCGTTACCTGGATGATTAACGACTGTGTTTATGTGTTGTGATAGTTGTTCATGAGTCCCTTGTTTATCCTGAGCAGTTAAACTGCCCACTGTTCTTCAGAAAAAACCCTCCAGGTCCTGCACATTCTTTGCTTTTCCAGTATCTTCTGCATATTTGACCCCTTTCCAAGAGCGACTATATGATGTTGAGCTCCATCTTTTCACACTGAGAACAACTGAGGGACTCGTACATAACTATTACAAAAGGTGCAAACATTCACTGATGCAACACAATAGATTACCAGCAGGGGTGTAAATTTTGGACTGGATAATTGGTGTAAATTGTTATTATTTTGTCTTCTGGGTCTTCTTACAGTCTGTAGGTTCTGAAGGGCAGTACTAAATGAAAATAATAATAATAATAATAATAATAATAATATCATTGAACAAAATAATAAATTACACAGATCATCCTGTTCAAAAGTTTGCAAGGCGTATGTAAACTTATGACCTCAACTGTAATTCTTGAGTGGCAAATTGCAGGAAAACATGGATGAAAGTGCGTATGTTTTGTTAGCAATAAGCTAGTTAATTAACATTAGTGATCATGATTTTATGAATAATATATTTTTTTTCTCAAAACAGTGAACTGTATAGTCAGTGTTACAGATTTAACCATCTAATGTGTCCACGTTGATTGATCGTAGGTACATTAAACTCATTTAATGTAGTGCAGTGATATTTTATCTGCTGTTAGTGTGAGCGGTCATGTTGACAAGGTTGTTGTGGATACGCTCTAAACTTTCAGAGTAGGAATACCAACCAACAAATGAGCAAAAGTTTTCCTTTATGTTTCTATCTTTTAAACACTGATTCCATGTACATGACAGAGAAAACATCAACATAGCCACACATGCTAAAGCGGAGGTCTCGGCGGAGCTTACTCACACAATAACACCTCGTTCATCTTTCATAGTCATCGATCAATCTTTATCAGTCTCCAGCTTTGCTAACAACGAATGAGAAGCGCTAAAAGAGCAGAGGAGGAAATAGAGGAGAGAGCTCAACAAAGCCTGGCCATATTACCCATCGCTTTGAGCATGAGCCGTGCACACACCTCAACTGACAGCCTTTTCCATCACTCCAAAATCACCTGTCAATCTCCACTCCCAAGCCTGGCCTGTATTTCAGCTCTCCTTCCATTTCAAAACCTCATTCCACTTTAGATTATGAAAAAGCAGCATTTTGGTGGAGAGATGAAAAAAAAACAACAAAAAAACAATGCAACTGAGAACAAGGGGAAGCAAAAGAAAATGCTAGACTATGCGAATATAAAGGAAAATAGTAAAAAACAAAAAACAACCTCTGCCTAGTGGAAGCTCATTTTGCTGAGTGCCCTTTGACTACACCATGTAAAGAGAGAAATGGAAACCAGACTGAAAGCTTGCCAAAGCTATTAGGCGCCCCAGCAAGCTCAGGCCCCGTTAAAAGTTTTCGGGACGCTGTCTTAAAAGTCTCGTTCCCTCCTAGCACTTGTCACAGTGGCTAATAAACTCGGTATAATTATACTAAAGTGGGTTCAGGGCTTGTAAACATGGCCGTGACAAAAAAAAAAAAAAAAAACCCCAAACAAACAAGGGTTTGCTAATGGAGTCATCATGATGCGACATGGCTGACTCTCAAAGATTGTTGCAGTCTTTGCTTATTTGTCTTTAGCTAATCAGTGACATCTTTCATTTTCATGTCTGATGCATAAAAAGAGAAAATCAAAGAAAAGAAAATGGATGGAAGAATTGTCATAGGTTTAACTTGTTTTAAGTTTTTAACTAAAACATACTAACTTGATGTTCCTGGCTTATTTTTACACTGAATATGGGCATAACTGGCTATGAGGACGCAAAGATCCAGAACAATTTTTTTTTTTTTTTTTTTGTGATCTACCTTCTGTCTAGATTTGCCCAGTGATGTAAGCAACCATTACAAAGAAAGAAAGAAAAAAGACACATAAAAAGTTATTACTACCTTCTTTTAAAAGCTACTTTTCAGTCACAGTGTGTTGAAAAGGAGAGTTGAAAGAGAACCTTGGTACACTTCTTTATCTCTCTCTCTCTCTCTCATACACTGTATTCTCACAAAATACTAAGCGACACAACCTTAACTTTTTGTTTAGAGATATGCAACGCAACTTCCTATAAACATGTAATGCTAGTTCAATTTTTAGGTTATTATATTGTGTAAGGTTACTCATAAATAACTGCAAGAATGTTAAAATGTTGTGTTTTTTAAAAAAACAAACAAACAAAAAAAAAACTATTATATCAGTGGCATAGTATGATGTAACATACAGGAATTCAGATATAAAAAGGTAACTTAGGTTGTAAACCAAACTGAACTGGAGTCAGGACAGTTTAGGGAAGCATGATAGGAGAATATAACAGAGATCAGGAATTAGCAATTGGTGTACTACACATTTGGCACTGTAATATATTAAGTAAAAATGTGAAAATATTCACATACTATATTAAACAGATTACAAAAAGGATTATAGTGGCAACTGACATCAACAGCTTTTTATAAATCTAAAACAAATAGGTGAAATCCTTCTGTATTACATTACGTCAATGTCTTACTTACACTAATACATGATTACACATTCTCAGGTTTAAGAAGTACTTTTGTGTGTTCTTCAGTATTCCCCAGAAACATTCATTACATGGCCAAAAGTATGTGGACACTTGACTATCAAACCCATATGTAGGTCTTCACCAAATTGTTGCCACAATGTTGGAAGCACATAATTGTGTAGAATTTCTCTGTATGTGGTATCATTACAGTTTCCCTTCACTGGAACTCAGAGGTCCAAACCTTTTCCAGCATGATGATGGCACTGCACCACAAAGTAAGGTCCATGAAGATATGGTTGGCCAATGGGTACAGTGGAAGAACTCGAATGTTGTGCACAGAGCCCTGACCTCAACCCCACTGAACACCTTTGGGATGAACTGGAACACAGATTGCACTCCAGAACTCCTCGTCCAACATTAATGCCTGATCTAATGCTCTTGTTGCTGAATGAGCACAAATCCCCACAGCCACACTCCAAACTCTAGTGCAAAGCCGTCCCAGAAGAGTGGAGGCTATTCTAGCTGCAAAGGATAGACCGACTCCATATTAATGCCCATGGTTTTGGAACGGGATGTTCAACAAACACATGTGGCTGTGACGGTCAGGTGTCCACATACATTTAACCATATAGTGTAGATTTATAGAAAGTTGGTCATTTCATTTCATTATCATATCTCTCTTAGATGTGCAAATATAACCCAATATGACTCAAAGAAAATATATCTACTGCTAAGGTAACAGAACACAAGCCTTAAGTTAAAGAAAAGCAATTTATATGAAGGAGTTTCACCTTTAAGAGCGAAGAGACCAAGGACACATGGGCGAAGAAAAACTTCAGGATAGAGGCTCTGATTCCTGTAGTTGGCAGGCCACAGCTGGAGAAACCTTTAGTTGGTCTGTTTGCTCAATTCCTAGAAGGTTCTATGAGTTTTATTGGTGCTAAGAAAGGAAAGAGAAGACACACAAAAGAGTTGTGATTCTCTTCTTTTTAAAGGCTAGTTTAGGGCTGTAGGGTGCAGTAAAAGAAAGTTGAAGTGTTTCAGAAGGGGAACCTTGGTGCACTTGTTTTCTCTCTCTCTCTCTCTCTCTCTCTCTCTCTCACACACACACACACACACACTATAGTGGATGTTCTGGGCTACCTAATTAGGTGTTACATTAGAGGGTCTCTATTTGCCTCAGGGCTGACATACAATACACCTTGCTCTGCGAACACACACACACACACACACACACACACACACACACACACACAAGGATATAATAGGCTCTCCAAAGCTTTCCTAAGCAATAAAGCAATAAACCCAGCTTTGCACATTGTCTTACATCCAAACACACAATCTCTTATAGAGGATCTAATGAGGTCCACTAAGCAATAAACACACCACACATAACCACAAATACACACATTTTGACAAGTTCATTTGTGAGAAACTTGACAGTTCTAATGCTGAAGGATTTCTGAAACACAGATGCAGCCTCATTTAAACTTTACAGTGGGCTTAGTTAAATGGCACTCCGTCACTCTCCACCACAAACACGCTCTTATTTGTCCTTAGCTGTCCTTGTTGGGCAGCAGCACTATGGCACAGGCCACAGGGGACATCGAGGAAAAACACTTCATCCTGGCATTAGATATGTGATAAAGGTCTGCTGACGGTTAAGAACTTCTCAGTATGGAGGGAAAAATAAGACAGAGTGACAGTAAAAGAGAGGAGGAAGGATGGTGAGGGAAGATGTCAAAAAAAAAAAGACGTGGTCTAAGGCGGAGTGGCTTCACTTCTATAATGCATAGCAGTGTGATGATTGATGTGCTCCTATTTGTCTGCCTGTCAATAAGATATTAAATATGGCTGAGATTTGAATACACATAGATGCCAAGCTGGTGGCTGTACAAAGCACAGGAAAAAAAAGCAATCTTCAGAATTGTATGAAGAGCTACACCATATATTATATCCTATAGAAGTACGATACAGTAATTTCATGGAAAAGTTGCACAAACATATAAATATGCCAAAACCCACAGGCGCAACAATGTTTCTCGTTACTCCTAACAAGCTGTGAAAGAGACCGGAGGACAACTAACTTTCCAAAACAACCAATTTATGTGTTCTTGTTGGGCAAACATCATCCAACCATCACAAAATTGTGAAACATTGCATAAGCTACAGTACATTGTAAGAAAACTTAACATTTCAGCCTATACTTTATAAAATGTGTTATTTGGTACCACTCAGAAGACCATGAGGCCATTTTTGAGTCTTGGTCCTCTTAAGGTTTCTTCATCATGTTGTCTCAGGGTGTTTTTCCTTGCCGCAAAGTTTGACAAGAAGTATTTCATTGTTCTAGGAAACAGTCAAATATTTTATATAATGCACAAATGAAGCAAACTAACTGAAGTAAAGGCTTGAGCTTGGGATTTAATGGCTCTCAGTCTCGATCTTGACTCGGTCTTGCTTTCATTTAGACTCCATTGGCTTGACTTGGTCTTGTCCTTCTTAAGAATCAGTTTTGACACGATCATGGCCCGTGCTGGTATTGGACTTGACAATGACAGTGTTGACTTCAGCCTTAGCAACATGGCAACACATATTTTAGACATTGGTATGACATACAATATGCATCACAAGGGGCATGGGGTTGGGGGTTGAATCCAACCTCCGTCCTGTGTGTGTGGAGTTTGCATGTTCTCCCTGAGCTTTGGGGGTTTCCTCCCAAAGTCCAAAGACATCCGTTGTAGGCTGATTGGCATTTTTAAATTGTCTGTAGTGTGTGAATCTGTGGGATTGTGCCCTATGATGGGTTAGCAACTCATCCAGGGTGACCCCACCTAGTGTAGTTAGTTTTAGTTAATGTCTTAAATAGAAGTAATTATATATATATATATATATATATATATATATATATATATATATATATATATATATATATACGATTTAGATACCCACGATATATTAGAAAATTGTATTGTGCTATAATGTTGATATTGTCATATCATTACATTCCCATGTTGCCAAGCCCCATACTGCACTTGTTTTATTATAAGAAACAAAGGACTGAAAACTTAATTAGAAAAACAATTGTAGTGAGTATTAAAATAAAAGATTTAAATATGCAAATAGAGACACTATGCAACATGTCTCTCATCTTCTGTTATGACACTGGTTTAAAGAAGGAAGTGAGTGAGAAGATGTTTAAGATTGAATTGCATATGGTCTTTAAGCATCTAAAGTTATAGTTAGGGTTAATGATAGTGTAAAACAGTCACAGCTTCTCATACCACTTAATTTTTTACAGCAATGTAATGTAATGTACTGTTTTTACTCATTAGAAAACCTATGAATTTTTCATGTTGCTTTGACTTGCAAGCTGGTTAGCATTAATGGTTGTGTTATTTTGTCTTATTTATTCATTTATTTATTTATTTATTTATTTATTTATTTATTTTATATGTTCAATTTATCCTGAGCCTTTCTAACACCCAAGATCACTTTACGAAAAGTAGACCAATAAAAAATAAATTTGTATACATTAGCATAACTGGCCAGTTTTATTGTCCTGGTTACCTTTAAATACAGATACATTGCTGAACTAAAGAAATTTCGCTTTAAGCAGTTCACGTTAAAGCTTGCAGAAGAAATCATAAAGAACACCACACACAGAGACACACACAGAGAATGGGATTAGGTCAGGAAGAAATTAGCTCCAGAGGGAATTCAAGCTGATCATCAAACAGCAGTCAGAGACAGAAAGAGGGATAAAGAGTATAGACCAAAGAAAAGAAAAGAAATAACAAAGACACAAAAGGAAAATGTTGAGGCTGTTCCACTCCAAAGCCAGTTTGCTACTTTTTATATTGACAAGAATTAAAAAGTTGTTGACTTTTCTTGGGACCATTTTCCTTTTCTTTCCATTCCTGACAATAGCTCTACCATCTGTAGAGAGGATGGGAATGCGCCGGGTTGTGGTTGCTGTAATGAAGTGGATTGGTTTGACTATTTGCTGTGCATGTGTGCCTTAAATGATGTTAAACGTCCCTTGGCCCAATCCTGATGTTCTGCCTAGAAATGTACTTGGTCCAAAAAGGAAATGTTCCAAGTTATACTACACATAAAATAACCCAGAACCCTTATCCAATATGGGTGTAATGTGAGTGTATGTATGTGTGAGGCTGAAATATTCTATGTATGGATCGATCCTTAATCTTTGTAGTTAAGGATAAAATACTATACATGCAATCATAATTCCACAATAACCTAAATATACATTTAAATTAGGGATTAATTATTTGGAATGAACATATAATATATTCTAAACAGGTAACACTTTCATTCTATTATTTATTTTACAAAGTCTTTCCAGAAAGGTTCACCGGAAATCTGGTTGGTTCTAGAGGTATGCAAAGATACTGGGGTCCTAATGGACACAACAAAAATTTGAGGATTCTACTTTCATGCAGGTGCGAGGGACTGTTCAGATACTGCGTGAAGCCTGTGGAACAAACAACATGCAGCCCTGGTGCATTTCCAGCATCCTTAGTAACTGCTCTGTCAGGCTCATGCTGGTATAAATTAGGCTACTAGTTTGTTTTTTTGTTTTTTGTACAAGTAGTTTATATTTATGGGGCGCACGGTGGCTTAGTGGTTAGCACGTTCGCCTCACACCTCCGGGGTTCGATTCCCGCCAGGGCCATGTGTGTGCAGAGTTTGCATGTTCTCCCCGTGCTGTGGGGGTTTCCTCCAGGTGCTCCAGTTTCCTCCCCCAGTCCAAAGACATGCATGGTAGGCTGATTGGCGTGTCTAAAGTGTCCGTAGTGTATGAATGGGTGTGTGAGTGTGTATGTGATTGTGCCCTGCGATCGACTGGCACCCTGTCCAGGGTGTACCCTGCCTTGTGCCCGATGCTTCCTGGGATAGGCTCCAGGTTCCCCGTGACCCTGAAAAGGAGTAAGTGATTGAAGATGGATGGATGGATGGATAGTTTATATTTATATTACAGCTAGTCATATCATAGAAAATATCATGGGCAGGTGCAAACAAAAGTACTAACTGTATTGCGCATGCAGAGATGCTTTTACGCTCAACATTGTTTTAAAGAGTGATTATTTGAGTTACTATATCCTTCCTGGCAGTTCAGAAGAATCTTCCCATTTTCCCCTGACCTCTCTTATCACCAAGATGTTTCCACTCACAGAACTGTCACTCATTCAATGTTTGTTTGTTTTTTTCTTTTGCACTATTCTGCGTAAACTCTAGAGACCGTTGTGTGTGAAAATGACAGGAGATCAGGATTTTATGAAATACTCAAACCATCCCATCTGGTACCAACAACCATGCCACGGTTAAAGTCACAGAGATCACACTTTTCCCCATTCTGATGTTTGATGTGAATATTAACTGAAGCTCTTGACCTTTATCTGCATGATTTTATGCATTGTAATGCTGCCATATGATTGGCTGATTGGATAACTGCATAATTGGGTAGGTGTACAGATGTTCTTAATAAAGTTGACGGTGTAGATATGGATATTTGGAGCATGAAACAGATACAGATAGTGGCAGTGTTATACAACCCTACTAGAAATAGGATGATTGGTTAAAAGTTGTCAGTTTTTTTGTTTGTTTGTTTCACTTGGTAGATAACTGAAGTAAATTTAAGGAGTCACTTCCCTCAAACAGAAATTGCACAAGATTACCCGACAAGTACAAATAATGTCTCATGGTGAAACCATCAACTTACAACCGACACATTAGTGCTATTGAATATGAGGGAGGATATAGAGGAAATTAGGTAATTGATCATATTTCATTTAATCAGATTGTTTTTTTCTTCTGCATAAGTTGTCAAATGAATGAAAACAAAGACTATATGTATTTGAATATGATTCTCTCTTAACACTGTTGCATTAGGTTGTCTCTGCTCTTACCAAACTCGCTGTTGTGATTGCTACTAGGCAGGGGCTTTTGGTTAAAGGACTGCTGTTGTCTTGACCAAAAGTATTAAATAATGCATAGATGAGCACCCTGTGGAACATCAAAATGAGAAAATGTGACACCCTATCCATCTACTGCATTAATTATTACATTTATTTTTATTACTTCAATTAGTTCCAGCAATAAAAATATCTAAGAAAAAACAATGAAAAACAAAAGGTCAATGGTAAATTGATGGTAAATTATCTGAGATAAATGTTAACTTATCTCACAGTTTTTTTTTGTTCCCCCCCCCCCTTTAAGCAGTTTTGCATAAATGTTGTAAAATGAATCAAATTTTGAGAGCCCTATGATAAGGATACTCACCATGCCATGTGATTGCAGAAAAGGAAGTGCAAACAGCTCCTGGTCATGTGACGTGGCATTTTTTTTTTATGTCAAAGTTAAAGCACTCTTTTTCCAGTTACATAAAACTAGCAGTTTTGTGTTATCGCCTATTGTTACCATTATGTCAACACCATGCAGTAAAGGGTTTTGGCCTTGTGGACCTCATGTGCAAAGGAGAACTGCAATACTACAGGGTGTCCCAAAAGTCTCCATACATAGGGAACTATGTTTGCCAGCCCCACATCTGTGCTTTTATGCCTTTGAGTGGATGTTCGTGGACGTCCACATCTAGGTTGGTCCACAACACTTCCAGCCTTTTTGAATTTGTTAATAAGTTTTGTAACAGTGTTGTGTGTGATGTGCTTGGCATGATTCCTGTTAAAGTCCATTGCAACCTTGCGACAGCTTCCCAATCCAGCCATGAGAATGATTTCAATATGTTCAATAAGGCACTCAAAGACTATTTAAAATAAATAAATAAACTATGAAGTTTATTGAAGTATGAAAGATTGTGGAAGACATTTTGCTAAAAAGTTTTAATTTCCCCTATGTATGGAGTCATTTGGGACACCCTGTATAATCGCACCATTTAGGATGAGGTCACTTACTGATCTAGAAGAATCTGGTGTCATGTGAATGATGTCAACCATCATTTTTGCAACCAAATGAAACTCAACTCAATCACTTATACTGCTTAGTTGTCTAGGCTTGCAGGATTAGAGACAGAAGAGGATTTGTTTCATCTCAAATTCATCTTTACAACTGTGCCATCGAGAGTTATATGATCTGAACACTTTTCATAACACCAAACGTATGCCAACTTTCTGTCATTTATTCTAGCTTGATGCATCACATTATCTCTTACCCCTTAGGCATCTGCTGCATCAACAGCTCTAACTAAATTCCAAAGATGTGTCAGGATGAGAAAAAGAGGAACAAAGCTTCAAGATATGAGCTGTCATGTTTGATGACTTGGGTCTTGCGTCTCAGGATACAATTTTTTTATTATTTCAAACCCCATTCGGTCACTGCAGTTACCTGCTCAGGCACACACTGTCTCTCAAACACATAGGGATTACAGGTGTTATCAATTCATCAAGTGGGGATTAGAGTTGTTGAGAGGGAGATGACAGGTCGTTCAGTGTTTACGGTCTCACTATTACAACAGCAGATCAGAAGCCGTAATCTGACCTCAACAAACAGGGTTACACTTCATCACCTTAACAAAGGGCATAGGAGTGAAACTGTCAAGAAATCATGTTTAGCAAACATCAGCAAATGCATCCAATCTGAGGTCATGTCCTGTACCCACTCATAAATCACTGGATTATAGAGTTCATTCTGATTTGAGGTTTTTTTTTTGTTTGTTTTTTTTAATGTGCTGATAATCAGTTATATGATATACTGCAATATATGTTTTTTTTATTATTATTATTGTGGAAACTTCAATATACAATATTTTTTTATTTTATTTTATTTTATTTTTTTAAATCCAAGTTAAAAATTTTACAGTAGATGGTACATCATAAGAGATGAACTGTGACTCCTGACAATGTTCTTTTTTTTTTTATTTAATGCAAAATTTTAGGTGCATTTCATCCAAAAATCTGAAAAATGACTGATGTGACCAAACTTGTAATTTCTTCTCTTAAACTATAGTAATGTTTTGTCATAAGCTTAGCAGTAAAAATGTTTTTATTTTTGTACACTCAAATCCACCACGTTAAATGAGCAACTTTGAAAAAGGCACAATCACGACAATATCATCTCATACTGTATATCTCTGATATATCTCATACTGAGCAGCTGCATCACTGTCTGGTTCGGAAATTGCACCTTATCGGATCGCAAGACCCTGCAGCGGAGAGTGAGGACAGCTGAGAAGATCATTGGGGTCTCTCTCCCCTCCATCACAGTCATTTACACCACACTCTGCATCCGCAAAGCCACCAGCATTGTGGATGACCCCACACACCCCTCACACACACTCCTGGCGTCTGGAAAAAGGTACCAAAGCATTCGGGCCTTCACAGCCAGACTGTGTAACAGCTTCTTCCCCCAAGCCATCAGACTCCTCAATACTCAGAGACTGGACTGACACACATGCGCGCACACACACACACAATCTGAACTGAACACCATCCCACTCCCATTGCAATATTTGTACATTCCTGCATTGACTCTGTTGCATTTTTTCTGTTACTGTATTTATAAAAATATAGTATTTAATTTATTGGCACTATTATACACTTTACCTGGCTGCTACCACAATAACTGCTATGTCCATATTTCGTATATTTCGTATCTGTGGAATACTCAGTGATAGCATGTTATGAATACATTTATATAATTTGAAATTATATTGTTACTCTTTGTTAATCTTCTGCACTACCTGTTATATTGGACACTTCCACACTAAAACTGTGTACTGTTCGGTGCTACACTGTCACTTACTGTGCCTATTGTCCTGTTTTAGTAGTACTGTACTGTCCTGTGTTGTTAGCACATGTTTGCATGTGCGCTTTATGTAAAAATGTGTAGATCTTTTTTGTTTTGTGTCATCTCATGTGGTTAGTGTGTTGATTTATGCAGCACCATAGTCCTGGAGGAATGTGGTTTCATTTCACTGTGTACTGTACCAGCTGTATATGGTTGAAATGACAATAAAACCACTTGAACTTTATAAGTTAGTGTCCTGCACAAAACTAATCTACTTACATTTCTACTCGAGTTAAAGTGCAAAAGGAATTACTTACTGTATTTAAGTGTCAGATGTAAATGTACTGAGTAAAGTTAAACTAAAACAGGATGGCATGGGTCCATTGCTCCCTCCACTCCCTTCAACAGGGTGTCACTTCCTGAAGGGCATGTCTGTCTACAATGCTGTAGACAGCGAATGAACCTGATTATCAAATAAAGTATTTTCTTATTCAAGCTGACTACTATTAAAAAGCTGTAGTTCTAAAAAGGACTTCTAAGTTAATTATTTTGATGTAGTATAAAAAAAAGTATTCAAAATGTTAAAAAAATATTCCTTATTTATTTATCTGTTTACACTGGCATCTAATGACATGCTGTCCCAATTAAATGTGCTATATTAAAACTTTACAACTAACTAACTAACTAAACAAATACATAAAAATAGTAAACAGACAGCTAGACAAGCTGCTGTACGTTGATGGCTAATTTTCTCATCCAAGTAAAGATACATAAATAGATACATGAATAGATACATAAAAAAGATCATTATTTTCTCAAAATTTTTCTTTGTTCACAACCAAAAATTTTACTTTCTAGATGATCTGCATTAATGAATTTTTACATATTAATTTCTCTCCACATTTAGAAGCATATTATGTTGGCAATTGTTGGATTTATGATAGATTTTATCTTTAAAAATTTTATAACAATGTATGGTATTTTCTCGGTTAAACGCTAAATAAATGATAATCCACCAAACTGTTCTGTAAAAGACTTTCTCTTGACAATGACTTCACATTGAAATAAATATTTACATTTTACATAATCCAACTAGATTTTTGGTTTTACATTGTATGCAAATGTATGTATATTTAAATAACACAAAATCTCAATTGAATAAATAAATAAATAAAAAGCAATTTTTTAAATAAGAATTTAATGAATCAACTAGCAAAGATATATTTTGGTATCTATTGTTATAAAAAATAATTACCCATGACTATACAAGTTACAGCTTCTTAAATACTATTTGTGTGATAGGATAATAACAATATGTTTGCAAAAGTTCTTCCCAATATTTTTAATGTTCAACTCAGCTGTTCTAATTCATGATGGGAATCAGATGCTCACCAATTTTCTTTTACAATCGCTGTTTTAATGATGCATGGTTTTTAAAAAAAAAAAAAGAACAGAAAAGAATTATTAAAAACATGCTGAGTTCTGGAAGTGATTGAACAACAGGATATGCTGAATAGCAACAGATAATCATACATGTGCTTTTTTTTTATCACAAAAGTCAAAGCAATTATGGGAAGTGAAACAAAGTGGGATTGGAAAGTGATGACACTGGCCTTGTGCTGACAAAGTGCTTATTTCACATTCTTAAAATTCGCTGTTCACGTTTTATGATAATATATAGAATATATTTTAATACTTTACTAATTTATATAAAGGAAGTAGATTTCACATTTTTAACCAAGCCAGCAAAGTGCATGTACTAAGTAAGTTATGGAATATTATATATTATATAAAAATATGCTTGAAGCCAGTTGCACTAGCACAGTTGCACTGAATGTGAGCTCTATCACTTAAATGGACATAAATAGACATTATTGTTCAAGTTTACTCTAGTAAAAAATTAAAAGCTTCACTAAAGTATTCATTTAAGAAAAACACGAGTTTACATATGAACCTCAAATGTGTCAAGGGGGTTAAGGGGTTAAACACAGCTAACATAGCCCAGGGGTTCGACAAACTTTTCCAGGGCAAGGCCCCCCAGATGGCATTAACATTTGACCGTGGCCCCCCTTTTGCAAGATGTCTTTAAAACACATTAAAAATACAGACTTCTGAATATATCCCCCTTTTTAATTAATAATTACATCTTACATCTTTACATTACATTACATTAGGAATTGATTGTGTGTGTGTGTGTGTGGTTGTCTGAGAGTGAGAATTTATTTTTCATACCAAATTGTTAAGCCCCCCACCCCCCACCCCCCCGGGCGCCCCCTGGCGGCCCCCACTTTGAAAACCACTGACATAGCCGACTACAGTAGTCGGCTATGTCATTCCCAAAATATGGAGATTTTCTGACCAGCAAATGTTAAAATTATGTTTTTATATCCTTTTTGAAAGTTGTGAAAATTCCTTCAGAATAAATACCCAACATTCTTCATCTTTAATGAGGTTCCATTACTTTAAATCACAGAGTTATTCATTGTCATCGGTGTCATAAGCACTGGCCTTTACATCCGTGACAGATTTTCATTAAAGATGTATTTTCCAAGGTGACATCAACATCATCTCAAAGCAGACATCATTAATCACTCCAGGGTCAGTATTTTTTTTTTTCTCAGTAACAATATTTTACAAGAAGATTATAAGATGTAACTCTAATGACAGAAATTAGTAAATGACATTAAATGAATGTGTGTGGAGGGAAACTCGACCGGTTGAAATGGCTTCAGAACTTTAAACTTTTGGTGATTTCAAAATATGTTGCTTTTTTTAAAATTATTATTCAAAATGTATATATATATATATATATATATATATATATATATATATATATATATATATATATATATATATATTAAAATCTTATTTTATTCTGCTAATTTACACATTTGATCAAACTCATACTTATGTTCACTGAGTGCTGTTTACATGAAAAGCCTCTGAAGCAGGACAAGATATTTTTCCAGCAGTTGCAGCACCTACAAAGAAAATTTTTAAATAATAATAATAAATAAATAGATAAATAGATAGATAGATAGATAGATAGATAGATAGATAGATAAAATACAGAATAATAAAGTGTCACTGTTTTTTTGTTTTGTTTTGTTTTTTTGCACTTCATGACCAATAAATGAAGGGACAGGTCTGTCACTATATTCTGAGAATGACTCAGTAAAGTTCCACATGCTCTCTGTTAGCTGTGTAACTCGGATATGCAGTGCAGAGATTTTTAAAAAAAAGAAAGGAAGGAATAATAATTACACAGGAGTGAGAACGTAAAGGCTTAGTTTTATACGCAGCCTACAGAGCAAACCTTCAACATTAAGCGCCACAACTCTGTTCACTCTGCATAGTTTGGATAATTCCTCATAGAAATCTTTAAAAACGTATAAAATGAATCATTGCTACGGACTTTAAAATCGCTGTTGGTGTCCTCCTCTTGTACAATAAAACAAAAAAGCAGACATTAAATGCCTCAGATAGCCTATAAAATGCATCTGCAGAATGTTCTAACCACACACACACACACACACACACACACACAGAGCAACTTCATATCTCAGAAGCTCCAAACTGTACACTTGGCAGGCACAAAGCTGCAATTTAAGGAGTGGCTTTGGTTAAGAACTCTCCAAGCTTGTATACTGTTACTCAAAGGCAAGCATAACGAGTCAGTCTCTCTCTCTCTCTCTCTCTCTCTCTCTCTCACACACACATACACACACACACACACACACACAGCACTGACATGCTGGCTCATAAATGGGTCACATACACTCTGAGGATAGTCACTGGACACACAGAGGTGGGTCAGATGAACAGGAGATATTTGACAGTCCAAATCCTGTTGAGAGCAGCGAAGAGGACGCAAGCTGTTCAAACACTGGATAGGTGCTTCCTGTATATTCTTACACACACACACACACACACACACACACACACACACCAGGACAGAATTCATACCCAGTAGTCTACTGTGTACTGTCTACAGTGTGTGTGTGTGTGTGTGTGTGTGTGTGTGTGTGGACATTCAGGATAAACTGCAGCAGGGTGCATTCCTGACTGTTCCTGATTGTTTGAGGAGTCTGCAATAATAAACCACATACGTTCTTTTTCCTCCACACACACTCTCTCTCTCTCCATCACAGACACCCACATGCACACTCTCTCTCTCTCACACACACACACACACACACACACACACACGAGTACACCACCATATCACTTCCCCCCCATTTCCTCTTGATCACTCCTGGGCGCTCAACAGCTTAGCATGTTTATTATTCAGGCCTGCTCTCTTTATATTGGCTGTATTTCTTCATCTCTGTGTGTGTGTGTGTGTGTGTGTGTGTGTGTGTGTGTGTGTTCATGTTGAAACATGAGCATGTATGCATAGCTCGTGTGCATATGGCCATCTTTCAGGTTTGAGATTTAGGACATAATTTCATTCTTTCACTCTTCCTGTTACACATACACACATGTCCTCCCTCTCTCCCTCTCTCTCTCTCTCACACACAGACACATACCTACACCTTCAGAAGACAGCGTAGACTATTAACAATTTTCTCAACATGTCCAATTCAAACTGCTTTGGTTGGAGGGAGAAAATGTGAGATTATGAACAGCAGCCTGACACACACCTCTGGCAAATTATTGTACAGGAATGGCCAAGAGAAAATCTCATCCGTGTGCGTGTGCGTGTGTGTATGTGTGTGTGAGTGTGTGTAGCTGACAGTGGTGGTATAAACTACAGATGGCAGAGCTCACGTCCATTGCCACCCCCTGCAGCAAGAATGCTGTGAATGTGTGTGCATGGATGCTGTCGACTCATACTGCCAAAGCAAGGATTACATTTGACCTCTGACCTCCTGGAGGATAACACTGCAGTCCCTGATGTCTCCATTCCTGCCCTCCTCCCGCTTAAGTCCCATTCACACTGAAAGCAGTGTCTCACAGGGCAGATGCACTTTTATTTTAATTTCAACCCATTAGAGGTCTGCGCAGGTTTGTTTTCATTTTATTCCATTCCCACCCACTGCTGCAGGAATTCTGACCAATCACATGCTCCCTCACACCCTCCTAACCAATCCCACCTGCTCATACAGAAATTTTAAAACAATCCTACCTACTCCAGCATAAAGCTTGAACTATCCTATGAAAAAAATCCCACCTGCTCGAGCAAAAAGTTTGACCAATCGCATGACCAATCCCACCTGCTCAGGCAGAAGGTTTGACCAATCCCACTCACTCTTGCAGAAAGTTTTACCAATCCCTCCTGCTCATGCAGAAAGTCTGACTAATACCATAACCAATCCCAGCTGCTCATGCAGAAAGCCTGACCTATCACACTCACACTTGCAGGACATTTGATCAGTCCCATCTGCTCATGCAGAAAGTTTGACCAATCCCACAACCAATCCCTCTGCTCTTGCAGAAAGTTTGACCAGTTCCATGTGCTCCTGAAGAAAGTTTAACCAATCCCACCTGCTCCTACAGAAAGTTTGACTAATTCTACCTGCTCTTGAATAAACTTTAACCAATCCCTTTGCTCTTGCAGAAAGTTTGACCAGTCCCATGTACTCCTATAGAAAGTTTAACCAATCCTACCTGCTCCTACAGAAATTTTGACCAATCCCACCTGTTCTTGAATAAACTCAAACCAATCCCACCTGCTGCTGCAAAAAGTTTGACCAGTCCCATGTGCTCCCGAAGAAAGTTTAACCAATCCCATATGCTCCTGCAGAAGGTTTTACCAATACCATAACCAATCCCACTTGCTCCTGCATAAAGTTTGACCAATATCATGAAAAATATCCTACCTGCTCATGTAGAAAGCCTGACCAATCCCTCTGCTCATGCAGAAAGTTAGACTAGTCCTATGTACTCCTGAAGAAAGTTTGACCAGTCCCATTTGCTCATGCAGAAAGTCTGACCAATACCATAACCAATCCCACTTCCTCCTACAGAAAGTTTGACCAATCCCATCTGCTCTTGAATAAACGCTAACCAATCCCACTTGCTGCTAGAGAAAGATTGGCCATTCCAATGTGCTCCTGAAGAAAGTTTAATTAATCCCATTTGCTTCTGCAGAAAGTTTGACCAGTCCTATATGCTGCTGAAGAAAGTTTAACCAATGCCACCTGCCCCTGCAGAATGTTTGACCAATCCCACTTGCTCTTGAAGAAAGTTTAACCAATCATACCTGCTCCTTCAGTTTGACCAGTCCCATGTGCTCCTGCAGAAAGCTTGACCAATCCCATGACCATTCCAACCTGCTCTTACTGAAAGCCTGACCAATCCCACTCTCTCTTGCAGTAATATTAACCAATCCCACTTGCTCATGCAAAAAAATCTGACCAATCCCAACTGCTCCTGCAGAAAGTTTGACCAATCACACCCACTTCCAGACTTATCATCGTTTGCACGTGCCTGCAATATTTTCTGATGAACAAAGTCAACTCTATTTCTCAAAATAAAACAATATTCATTTATAGTCATGACACAATAGTCATTTAAAACACTGTGACCTTGAACAAGATAAAACAGTTACTGAGGAAGTATGAATAAAAGCAGTAAACAAGTGCCATATACAGTATATTGTATTGTTAATGCACTGCCTGATCCCACTGACAAGAAAATATAAAATGCCTACTCCCACATTTTTTTTTTGATCCCATTCCAGATACAAACCTCTAATCCACAATACTCTCATGATGTGCAACTCACATCCATCAAAACGTCACCTTATATAGAGATCCATTTTAATAGAACATGCACAGTTATTTGCTGTGGTGGTGAGGGTGTGGTCGAGTGGTACTTGGGAAACAAAGAGCAGAGTCTTCGAGAAGGACTAGGTGATTTCATTAATGTGTGTACACCTGTGCGTGATTAACGATGCTCCATTTATATGTTGTGAGTTTGAAAGTCCCATGTGGGGGAAAACATCCTCAATTCTTCCATACCAGGATGTCACATACAGTATAATGCCATGCCTCTTTGGCCTGTAGGTGTAGAGTAAAGTGATCTTTGGGGAACATCAGGAACTGGAATAAACACAAATATATTGTTTGCTCACTGTTCCATTGAGTAAACTATGTTGTAATTAAATTTGGTCAATCACGCCATGAGCTATTGTGCTTGTTGCATGTATGGCCATTTGATCAAAATAAAAGTGCAGCACTGGCAGGAAGGTCATTACGCTCTGCAAATGTGATGCATCAAATGTCAGTTGCTCCTCGCATGCTGTGCCTCCATTCCATCTTTTCCATCTTTTCACAGATTAATACAGCAGATTCACATGACCTTCAGCTTTCGGTTCAGATTTGTGCTCCAATCTCATTCTATCATCCTCGTTCATCTTTTCCATCTTTTACTCTATTTCCTCGTGTCTTTCTCCTTTCCTGACAATTTCAATTCCTCTCGAACTCATCGGTCATATTTTGCTCTCTCTTTCTCTCTGGAGAAGCTCTCATCATATTTCTTCACTCTCTGCATTCTTCTTCAGTCACTCTTTGTCTCTCGGTGGAGATTCTCTGATCTACAAGTCATGCCCTGTGAATGTCTGTGATCGATTTGTGCGTCGGAGAAAATGCCAGCATTAGGAGATGGGAATCATAGACACAAATGTCACAGCAGGATTAGGACATGCGGGACATGCTGCTCTCTGTTTCACACTCAATCTTGCTAAGCACTTTTCCAGTGATGCAGTGCTGCTGCTGTTTCAGTTTGAGGGCCGATTCCTGGCTGCCAAAGTCATTTCCGTACCTGAACCGGAAAACTGCCAAAGTGGGGTCATTTCATTTACAACTGGGAAATACTGGATCAAATCAATACCTACACTGACGTTTATTAATTGACTTAGAACTCAGGGACAATTTGGTCAGTTACACAAACAGTCTGTAAATCCTGGGATCTGAATTTATAACCTCATGCTCTCCATCTCAGAAGTTTAACCACTGAGCTCCTGCTGCTCCTTTATAGACTGTAATAAAGAGCAATAAAGTAATAACATTGTGAATCAGTGGGAGATCAATAGCTAGTAAAATATGCATCTGTGTAACATGTAATATTGTCCATTTTCTGTGTGTACATGCTAAAGAACTTTGAATCTGGTTAATGTTACAAAATGTAAACATGCCACTGAATGTGTACAAGATGTTTTATCAAAATACTATTATAAAAAATAGAAAGTTGCATCTGCTTTGACTTTACTGAAGGTCAAAACTTCATGGTTTTTATTCTGATACACTGTTAACCCTTACTGTAGTTTATAGGATTAACTGGGTTATAGAGTTTATAAACTATAAACTGTAAAAATGGCCAGTAAATTACTGTAAAATAATCATACTGTATTCAACTGTAATATGCATTGCATCGTGGGTGATTTCTGTGAAATCACTTATTAATTACAGTAACTTTTTATCAAATTGATTACAGTAACTAACTGTAAATAATTGGAGTAAGTTACTGTAATTGTAAAAAAAAAAAAAAAAATGCTGTGAAACGTCTCATCTCTGTACAGTGGACCTGATGTCACAGTATTAACACAGATTCTTTCTGATCTCTATGGTTATATATTACAGTAATCCATTTTTATTATACCTAGGACAATTATAGCTAGTTACTTTATTTGTACAGTAATATACTCCAGCCACCAATTACAATAATTAGTAAATACTGTTACTGCAAACAGACATTGCAGAAGCTTACTGTAAGTAGGTTTTGCCAGTAAGTTACTTTAAAAAATACCGGTAAGGTCTAATAATGTAGCCTGGAGCCTTCCCCAAGGAAGGGACACAAGGGGCACAAGGCAGGGGAACACCCTGGACGGGATGCCAACCCATCACAGGGCACAATAGCACACTCATTCACACACTACAGACAATTTGGAGATGCTAGTCAGCCTACAGCGCATGTCTTAGAATGCAGGGAAGAAACTGGAGTACATGGAGGAAACCCTCAACCCTGGAGAAAGTCATAGATCATGATATGGCCTGTATTACCACTATGGAGAAAACGGATGCACTGACCTCTGCACAATCCACAGTCCACGGACAGAGCAAATTCCTCTGGTACTCACTCATTATCCTACAAATAAATCACTGGCTGAAATTATACTTAAAACTTCAAAAGCCTGAAGAATGATCTGGAGACTGCTTTCCTTTTAAGGAACTTCCACACACCTATAGACGGGGCAAAAATATCAAAGAAGTTAATTTAATTATCAGCTTTTCAGAATCTGTGGCACTTGTGCAATGCAAGTGATCTAGATGTTACACATGCAAATTTATTAATACATCCACTAAAATCACATGCCCCAAAGGATCATAGTCATTCTGTCAGTCATCTCTCTCTGTGGATCACCACTAGAGTTGTTTATTGTCTCTCCTGTAAGAGATGTGTAATTGGCTTTACATCAGAGAAACCAAGGGGAGACTAGCTGATTGTTTTGCCATTCTTTACCACTCATCATAATACAAATCTTGTGGCCAATTGGCTACAGCAGGAGAAGACCAGATTGTGTTCCACTCCTGTCAGCAAGAACATGAATCTGAGACTAGGAACTTTTTGGGGGCTGGTGGCTACTTTCAGTATGCTAATGCACCATGGCATTAGCATACTGAAACCTGTCGTCTCAAAGTGGTTCAGTGTACTTCAGTGATCTTCCCAATCACCAGATCTGGATCCAATAGTACACCTTTGGGATGTGGTAGAATGGGAGAATCACAGCACGAATGTGTAGCTGACTAATTTGCAGCAATTGTGAAGCAATCATAGACCAGAAATCTCAAAGGAATGTTTCCTTTGAGAAACCCTGTGGACTCCAGCCAGAGAATTGAGGCAGTCTTGAGAGCAAACCGGGGGTCCTACACAACATTACAATGGTGTTTCTAATAAAACGGCCGTGTATTTCAGAACTTCGTATATTTTGACAATTTGAACATGTGAAGAGTTTTCCCATGCCACCACACACATCATGATTTATCCTCTGTATTGTGAAATTGTCAATTATCCTTATATGATATTTTCTTATCCGAGTGACTACATACATAATCGATTGAACGGACACTTCATCACTAATGCTCGAAAAAGATGGCACCCTGCAGCACATCATAGATCCTCCAACTAGGCATTTCATACATTCATAGAATCACTCTAAAAACTGCTCATGGGAGAACAACAGAATAATAAACTTTACTTTAATCATTAATGTAATGCGTAGCTGGGGAGGAACTGCAGTTCATAGCTGTAACTTGCAAAGAAAAATCTTATAATAGATTGTGTTGCTTTTAATTCACTTCTGAAAGGTTCATAATTAACAATCTGCACCGGAGAGAAGAGAACAAATGAACTTGGTTATCACACATACTTTTTTTTTTTTTAATTCTTTAATTTTTTTTTTTTTTTTTATCTCATTACATGGAAGCTAAAAGAGACTGCCAATAATAGATCATGTTGCTTTTCAGGCATTTCTTAAAGGCTTATAATTAATGATCTGCATTAGTGCCACCTAAATACGCCGCTTAAGTGTATAGAGTGTATAGAAGTGTGCCACTTAAACAAAGTGCATGTGTACCACCTGGAAAATTGAACAGCAAATACCAAGAAATAAGAACCCTCAAAAAGGTTCAGCGATGGCATCATTGCTTCTTTGGCACGCCTCGGTTCTCTGTCATTCTCTCTCTCACGCTCTCTCTCTCTCCTTGTGATGAGGTGATAATTAAAGTAGTTAAATGGGTAGCTGTGCTAGAACTGTGTAAATGAAACACCCTGCTCTCAGCACCACTACACACACACACACACACACACACACACACACACATAAAGAGATAGGCAGTCCTGTTGAATTACCAATCCACTCTTCTCTCATATGCAAATATATGTTGAGTGCAAAAGTTTGCACCCCCTTACTTTGAGATGATAAAAACCCAAAAGCCATTCAATGTGCGTTTACAGGCTTTATAGACATTCCTTCATGAAGACAAAAAAACAAAGATCAAAATATGTGTTATGATATTAATTTGGTAGACAGACAGACAGACAGACAGACATACTTTGGTTAAACCCCAAGAGGATTTTTTTTTTTTTTACATTTGCTTTGTATTGTTGTGAATCTGACTGGTAGTTTTTTTCTATTCAATGATTTTTCTTCCACTTTTTGTTTGTATCTTCGCTTCTTTCATTTATGATTTCTGTGTTGTTGTTTTTTTTTTTTTTCTTTTACTGCTGGTAGATGTCTCCCTAAACACTGATATCTTTTTATCCCCTTTTCCAAGTCTGTGAAAGGTCAATATTTTAAGCCTCTAATAGCTGTTTTTCATTCAACAACTTGACTACTTACAGTACAGAAAGTGTTTGAGTTCGAGCCTGTATGAAATATTCATGCCTTGCTGGATGTTTTAAGTGATTACATACCTTAATGATGGACATTCAAATCAATTAATTAGAGCATGTCAACAGGAATGAAACCTTTGAGCTTGCTAATAAAGATAATTACTGACTTTGATGTAAGATTAAATTACTTTTTTTTGCAAGCAATGTGTACAGACTTTTGCACTTGGCCGTATCCTATAAAAACCCTGTAAAAATTAAATAAAATAATAACAACCCATGTTGTTTTTTTTAAAATTATTTTTATTTATTTTTTTAAATCAAGTCTGTTTTGATAGGAACAAGTAGAACTCTAAGGAATCACACACACACACACACACACACACACACACACACACACACATACAGAGTGGTCAATAATGTGTCATTCTGCTATCCATTAACTTCCCTCCCCTCTTCACCCCTTGTCCTCTTTACAGTATTTGCACCAAAACAACACTGACACACACACACACACACACACACACACACACAACACACACACACACACACACACACACACACAGTCCCTTCTGTCCCTCTGGCTCTGGCTCCTTACCCAGAATGCCATTTCCTGTGCCCTGATATGATCAGTACTGAGGCCCAGGAGCACTCTGCGTTCTTTTCCCATGATTCCCGGGTGGCGCAGTGGGCACGCCTAATCAAGCCAGGATTCTCACAGCATGGCTAATGAGAATTTACATGCTTTTATAATCGAATTACACAAGCATAAAAAACGGAGTCAAAACTGCCTCATTAAGGCAGTTATTTAATATCAGAGAAGAGTTTTCTTTATTTATGAAGAAATAATGCTTCATGAATTATTCCCGTTTACACCAGTGGCGTGATGTAATCAGTGAAGAAAAAAAAATGGATGAAAATTACATCTAAACTAGATTAGAAGTGACTACAAAAGAGTTCTGGAATTAGTATTCTGTGTGTATGTGTGTGTGTGGAGATGGCTTTGGTAAATAGGAGAAAAGAAAAAGGATAATTCACAGTGGAGTTTTAAAGATTCAAAGTTCTTTTTTTTCTGTCCACTTTTTCCTATTTTCTTTTTCTCCGTCTCTCTGATGTGTCAGTTCAGTCTTACTGAAGCGAATTTTACCAAGTGTTCCTATGACAACCAAAACACTGTCCACGTCCACCGGAATCAGAGTCAAACGCTCAGCACGGCAACCTTCGGAATTTCCACTTCCCTAGACGCTAGACAGGAGTTTGTGTGTGTATTCATGTGTGTGATTTCCAGACATCTCAATCAGGTACACAAATCCCAGACTTAATTAACGGCGGCTTCACAAGAGCTGTTCTGCTGAAACTCTGGAACAAAAGCAAATAGAGGAGTGACATCGTCCAACACCGAATTGTAAATGTATGGAGAATATATCTATGGAGTAATTCTTTTTATACACTTGAGTGAGGCAGGATCCAATCTATGCATGCAGCTAAACAACTAATGGTCTCGTTTAAGGAAATCCTATACTGAGTTTTAATACAGTCTTAAACACAGGATCTTCTGTGCTTGACCACACATCTACTATGGTACATAAGTGGTAATTAACAGCACAAGTGGAGGAGAATATACTGTGTAGCACATTTTAACATCAACATGATTTTCCCGTAAGGAAATTATGTTGTACGGTACAATTATTTAGCGTCACAATGACTTGTTAACTAGCTGGTTTGCTAACCAGTGTAAACAAAGTTATACCATCTATCTAGTATAAATTGAATAGCTGACTACATAAAGAGCAAGTCAAATCAAAGTCTATCGTTTTTGAATGTGTTAGGGAGCACTGGGACAATAATAGCATTTTTGGTTTGAGTTCAATTACTCAATTATGATTTCAATTACAGCTTCATACTTCCCATATAACACTAGGAATATACAGTATTTGCTTCTTTTATTTAGTTGTACTAGCAAAGTGAGCCAATATTAACAACGGTTTTGTGATATAAAAAAATTCAACCAAGATAAATCATGTCAGATCTTGTTCCTCCTTTAATGTGATATAGCAACCACCAAAATTCAAGTGGAAAAACAAATAAAAACAATTTAGAGAAAAAAGAAAGAAAGAAAGAAAACAGTTGCTTGGGACATGAGACTGTGCTCTGAAATTCAAAATCCAATCACATTCAAACTCAAGCCTTCTCCAAACCCTAAATCACCCCAAATCATGTGGTGAAATGTTTTATTGCTTTTGGGGCATAATTCTATAAGATATGTTTGATGCAAAAACAAGACAGCATTTCATACTAACAACACCTATTCCACTATGAAGCATAATGGTGGCAGCATCTATGAGGCTGCTATGAGGCTGCTTCTCGTCTGATGGGACTGAGGATCTAGTCAAGATAGAGGGGAATCATGGATCGATCCAAATACCAATCCATTCCATCACAAAACCTGCAGTCCTCTGTCAGACCAGTGAAGATGATGAAAAATTGTACCTTCCAGCACGATATTGAAAGGAAGAAGGTGGTCAATGTTTTGGAATGGTCCTGTCAGAGGCCAAATCTAAAATCCATCAAAACTCTGTGGAATGATTATAAGAGGGCTGTGCACAGGACATCCCCTCACAATTTATACAATGCGAACATATTTTTTCATTATTATTATTATTTAATTGCTATTATGCACAGCAGATATTATGGACAGCATCTGCTGCTCATGGTACACATCATGTGATGTGGAAACTAATCATCAGATAAAACACAATTGCGGGTTACATTACTTCCTGAACAAGTGCTGACCCGAGTACGAGTTGTGTTCTGATTCATAGAAATCGCAGCACAGTTCCAGGGCAAGCCAACTCAGACCACGTCCTACATGTAGTCTCGGGTGTGGTACTACGGTCTGCTTCCTGACAGCATTCACGTTACCAATTTTCATGCAAACCATGCTTTGTTTTGGACTAAAATGCCAGTGTGAAAGCCCCCTAATTCCAGTGTACATCAGAAACTTAATGAAAGTTAAACTGTAATACATTCATTATTCCATGTGATATACATTACATTACGTTACAGCATTTGGCAGATGCCCTTATCCAGAGCGACTGAGCAGTTGAGGGTTAAGCTCCTTGCTCAAGGGCCCCACAGTGGCAGCTTGGCAGTGCTGGGATTTGAACTCACTACCTTCCGAGCAGTAGTCCAACATCTAAGCTACCACTTCCCTAGTGTGGTAAATATTAAGCAGTAGATTACAGTATATCACTGGGTGTCCATTATGCAGACAAACACATGCAGAACAACCACCCCTTCACAGTATATGCTGGTGTAATAAGCAATAGAAAGGTAATAAGGGCTGTCACATAGCAGATACTGTAGTGTGAAAAGTGGAAAAGTGACAGAATACACAGTACATGTACTCCTTTACAAAAATTAAGATGTAATTGTCTGATGATAGAGAGCTCTTAACAACAGACAACAAACTCTGAAAAATATGCTATCATACTGTACTTCTGGTTCATTTTTAGTTATCTAACACAAAAATGGGTTAATCATAAATAGCTCCAGAGTGAATGGATGAAGCCTGCTTCTAACCACACCAACCGCCTACCCCCCCCCCAAAAAAAACGGTGAAGTGACAAAGTTGTATACGGATGTAATGAGGTCACTGTTGCTTGTGTGCATTCAATAAAACAAAGGAGTTACAATTGCGCCTGCTCTCTCGCTCATGTTATTGCTCCTACTGTATATTCATTAAAAATAGTCTCACTTAGCTTCTAACACATCGACTTTGACAACTGACTGTTCACTGCCTAATATGTCCCACCCCTTGACAGGTGGCATCGTAACGAGATAATCAATGTTATTCACTTCACCTGTCAGTGGTTTTAATGTTTTGGCTGATTTGGTGTATAGGTTTGCTTCTTTTATTTAATTGTACTAGGAGAGTGGATCAATTGTAACAACAGCAACACCACTCAAAAACTCTGTAAACTCAGATCACAATGCCAAGGGCGGGTTCTACTCATCAAGTGCAGCATTAAATTGGCACAATTGACATTATCTTCCTTTCAGTGTGTAAGAAAAGTTACAAAGGTTGAAGTTAGAGTCAGGCGTAGAGGTAGTAGTGTGTGTGTGTGTTTTTTTTTAGTATGAAATCGAATGAAATCCAACCACATTTCGCTTGTTTATATCAGACTGGATTCAATCCCCCTGGCATGTTATGAACAGTATGGAACATGGGTCTATTCTCTGAGCGCTCACACAGCAACCTGGCATAGTCATTACTAGCCATTAAAACAGTAGAAATGGAAATTGGGCATCTCTGGAAGGCCAACGCTATTAGCTGATGGCTGAATGGCTAATGCGAGCAGGCGCATGTAGCATGTCATCACTCCTCGCTGTAGTGTGTCATCACTTTGCACACAGCTATTCTCCACTGCAGCATGCTTATTAATGTTTCAGAGCGCGAGCTGGGCGGGTTGACGGAGACACGGATGCTTCACTGTGGCTCTATGAAGAGTTAATGCAGGCAGTGGTGAAAGATGTTCTTTGGATGTCGGATAGATCTTTATCAGCTTCTTTAAGGTGTTAAAGCAAAAACAATGACGAGGGCCGCTTAGAGTAAGAAATGGCCCATGCGCTGAGAATGTGCGTGTCTGGTTGTTGTTTTCAAGAATGGTTTCAATCTCTCACAACACACTTGATGAGAAAAGACATTGCTCATGCTCGGTACATTTCCTTGGTCGGAGAAAAACAAAAGGTGTATGTGAGAGAGAGAGAGAGAGAGAGGAGAGAAAGACTGTAATGGCTGCCTCGCTATAATCGGTCAGCAGTCTTGGGAGGGCCATAAAAACACCCATAAAAGTAATAATGGCTTCACTGAGGACAAATGAAAAGAGAAGTGAAATCGATGCAGGGAGGACGGAGTAAAGAATAACTTCGACAGCTGCTGGCGACGACCTGAAAGTACAGACTAAGAGATAAAGGGAATTTCTTCATAGATTCGATCAATTAAATAGCATAAATGAATTAAATATAGATTAAACAGCATAGCATGTGTTTCCTAGAGATAGATTTCGACATTTTCTTGATCAAAGCGGGCCACTTTTAGTCTGGGTTAATGAAATGAAACAGAGACGGCTTAAAACATTTAGAACATGCTAATGTAATTAAGTGAGGTACAGTGTGTAGCTGGTAGTGTTGCTGCCTCAGAGTTTCAGGATGCCTGGTTTGATCCTGTTTGGAGTTTTGCATGTTTTCTACATGTCCGTGTTGGTTTCCTCTGGGTTCTTTAGTTGTCCTCCAACATCTAAAAACATGGCAGTAGGTGAACTGGCTACGCTAAATACGGTAAATTCGCCTCGCACCCACTGTTTCCGGGATAGACTCCAGATCCACTGAGACCCAGACCAGGATAAAGCGCTTACTGAAGATGAAGAAATCCATCCATCCATTTTCTGTACAGCTTATCCTCGTGGGAACTCGGGGCACACGGCGGGGGACAACCTGGACAAGGTGCCAACCACACACCTTCACACACTACGGACAATTTGGAAATGCCAATCAGCCTACAGCACAGGTCTTTTGACTGGGGGAGGAAAACGGAGTACCCTGAGGAAACCCCCAAAGCATGTGGAGAACATGCAAGCTCCACACACACAGGGTGGAGGCAGGAATAGAACCTCTGAAACCTCGAGGTGCAAGGCAAACGTGCTAACTGTTAAGTTATACGGTGCCCCCCAAAATTGAATTAATGATTTTATCCTCACTAACCACTTTAGATATTTATGCTAATATATTAAATGTTTTAATCAGTATAATGTAGTCAGCATTCAGGAATCAGCATTCAGGCGAGGCGATAATTCCACAAGTGTGGTCCAATTCTACCTTCAGAGGAATGGCACAGATCATTAATGTTTATAAGTTATTTAACAATTCATATATTCAAAGACCTCATGTCTAATCGGCTAACGTTAATCGCTCCTAATTTGTTTTTGTTTTTGTTTTTTTTTTTTAAGTAGAAAAAGGCTGTTAAATAAATGGAAATTTTGACTGTAATTTCTTATAAAAATCCATTGAAAGATAAAACATGCATTAAGAGTTTAAAAAAAATATATAAAATGAAACTTTCTTCACACACACAAAAACTGACGTGCTAAAAATGTTGACACACCTCACACACACGCTCACACTCAAAGTCAGGTGCCAATGTCAAGCCAAATCGGGAATTTTAGATAGACAGTCTCATTAACACTTAAAATCATTTGCAAGATGGGAAAAAAAGCTGCTAATTTGTGGCAAGAAGCAAGAGTAGAGTTTCAGAAAGTTTTGGATTGACAAGCTAGTTCTTATTGCACTTATCATACATAGTGTAATGTAGTGTAATCAGTGTAATTATCATCACTGTCATGATCATCATCACCACTGTTACTATCTGTGTTTTCACCATGAGCAGATGGTGAAGACAAAGCAGCTATTACATTTTTTTTTCCACAGGATGTTCACAGGATGTTAATAATAAATCCTTGAAAAAAAATGTGATACACGAACCATATTTAAAATTCAGAATAACAGTCTCAGGTCATAGTCCTTCCACATTTTTCCATACATCCTAGTCTAAACTCATTTCACGCGTCTCCTTCAGACGATTATGAAATAACGTGGCTGTTTATTAAGGTTTGTGTATGTTCATTGGGTGTAATTGCGCATCATGTTATCCTGAAATTAAGTTAGCTGATCGAGTTTAATACAGTGGATCAGCATCTGGCCGTCTGTCTGGGAATAAGATGATGGAAAAAACGTCTTGAGGCAATGAAGAGATGGCACTAATATTTCACTCAGGCTCATTTACGTTATTGAGAGTCGAGGGATGCTTACATAGACTTGTCAGTGTTTACTTTAGCACAAATGTGTCATTTATTTAAAAAAAGAATGAATGCTCTATGGGCCGTATTCAGAGTCCAAATTTTCAACAATATTTACCCTGGGAAATTTACTGCTTTTTTTGAAAATACTATTAATTAATGAATACTTGATATTATTCCCAAATGGCATTCCTTTTTTTCCCCAAAAGTGGGGCCAAAAACACACAATTGAACATGAAACTTAGATGACAGAAATGAAACTGTCAAATTTTATTCACTTTATTGTTGTGAAATCCTGATGATGGCACAGCCATTCAATTCAATTCAATTTTATTTATATAGGGCTTTTATCAATGGACATTGTCTCAAAGCAGCTTTACAGAAATATATAAACACAGGATATAGATTGTATGTGTGTGAAATTATCCCTAATGAGCAAGCCGGTGGCGAGGAAAAACTCCCTAAGATGATATGAGGAAGAAACCTTAGAGGAACCAGACTCAGAAGGGACTCAGACTCAGACTTATGGGTTTTACATGAAGTCTGTTTGTTGAACTAGTCCACTATCCATTCATGGCCGGGAGTCCTAGAGAGCTGAAAAATTGGTCTTAGAGAGCAAAACTAGCCATGCTCTTTGGGTGGGAGGGATAGCATTACTGTCTCTCCTGTCAATCAGAGGGATTCTAAGCAATTACAGATGTCTGTGAGTGTAGATATGTGGAAGAAGGTGGATAGCACTTTCCATAAACTGTGTTACGCTGTATTAGTTAGATGCTGTTTGCTGGTTTCAAGTATCTTGAAGCACATTTTAGTCTTCACTCTCCCTGTTTGATGGGTGGGAATTGGTAGATAACCAAATTGGGGAGAAAATGGGGGAATAAAACTGCCTTGTGTCTTTCTCAAAAAATGTCCAAGGTCAAAATCATTCGAAATTGAGACATGCCTTTGCCTCATGCAACTGTCTGAATTGTGTTTATTGTCTGTCTGTAGTTACAGCTATCCATCCATTTTCTGTACCGTTTATCCTAAACAGGGTCGTGGGGAGCCTGGAGCCTATCCCACGGAACCCAGGGCACAAGGCAGGGGACACCCTGGACGGGGTGCCAATTCATCACAGGGCACAATCACACACGAAGGACGATTTAGAAATGCCAATCAGCCTACAGAGCATGTCTTTGGACTGGAGGAGGAAACTGGAATACCCGAAAGACACCCCCGGAACACAGGGAGAAAATGCAAGCTCTGCTTACACAGGGCAGAGGTGGGAATCGAACCTCCAACCCCTGGAGGTGCGAGGCAAATGACTACACACCCTGAACAAGGCCCAATTATAATATTCAACATTTGCAGGCTTTTTTTTTTTTTTTTTACATACCAATTTTTGCTTTGCAGTAAACGTGCATTATTCCAGAGATATTTATAAATAGAATACATTTATTAGGCTAAATGGACCAAGAACACGACCCCAAAGTCATGATTGTTGAACCTCAATTTTTGCTGTAACGCTGCTAATGTAAATTGAACTCTAATGGAAAGCATAATCAAAACCGTGACACCAAATCGAACTTTTCTCCCGGCTTGAGCACGACGTGTGTACGTTGGTGAACAGGAGTGTGTATATCCAAAACTCAATCCAGTCGTAAACTGCTTGAGGTAGAGCACATGTTCGCACACAGATTGCACAGCGTAGCTGATTGAGTTAGTGCCGGATGCTAGGATGTACGTGTGATGAATCTCGAGCTGCCATTTCATATCAGGGACCTGCAGATTTTTCGCAGCACTCAGCCCAAGATGACACAGACGAGACCACACAACCTCAAACGTGAATAAACAGGTTCAGCCAACAACAACACTCACTATTCGAGTTTATATTGACTTATATTGTCATATTTCGTCATTTCCAGTATTCCTTCAAAGAACCTTTTTTTTTTATTTGCGTATGATCAGTGAAAAAAAAAAGTCACAATTTGCAAGGCAGCATTACTGTCTCTGCAGCCAACATCTGAGGACAAAAAAGAGACTTGGAAAGAAGAAGAAGAAGAAGAAGAAGAAGAAGAAGATAGAGAGAGAGAAGGTGAAAGACGCTCACAGACACCCACTCTTGGCTCGTCACAGAAATAACATGCTTGCTCCTGCATCTTCCTTCAGTTTTGCTCTCTTCTGCACCGCACTGACAGATGCATTTATTTATGGCTTTAGTCCTTTTATTTTTGTAACTTTAACCTCTACTGCTGACTGACATTGAGCCTTATTTTTACAGCACCTTAAAAATCCAATGCAAATACCTAAAAAAAATCTTACACAACATAATTGAAATAATGTGTACACAACAGATGCAACTGTGAGGGGAAAAAACAACAACTGTGCAGACGTCAACTGTCTTTTCAGTTGCAAGTAACACCACTGTGTCTAACGCCACTGCTAATAAATCAGACGAGAATGCAAGAGGACAAAAAAGTTAGTTGTTTAAATTGTGGCACAGTAAAAAAAGACCGTCAATCCAATTTGTGTCTTCTTCATGTGCTCTAAATGGCAGCGGCTCACAAATGCAAATCTTTCAACGTGGGCACACATTCAATTAGAACTCCATTCAGTGTGAATAAACAGTATTCTCGTGTCATCCCTGCAAGCCTTGAGAAACGCTCATGTTTAAGTTAAATACATTGATGATGAAGTTGAGAGGTGACAAATATGTCTGTGTGCAGGCTTGTTTATGGGGTTCTGAATGGAGCCAAGCAAATGGAGCTACGCAACTGGAGCCTTGAAAAAAAAAAAATGACATCACAATCATCCTTATGGTTCCTCACACTCTAAAGGACCATATCATCATCACAATCCAGTATCTGAAAAAAATAAATAAATAAATGAAATCCTGCAAACTGACATCAGCTAGACATAGGTTATGATCAGTATTCGTATTGTTGCAACATTGTCTGAGCACAATGTTTATCTCCCTATTCCTGGATCAAAATTAAACGGGCGTGAATTTACCCATGACCTACATCTGTGAGCTGAGCACCACTAGTTTGGAGTGTACACTCCATTCAAGTGAGCCCTCCAAAGAAGTGCAGGTGGCTGGTGGAAAACACATAATCCCTGCAGTCAAAATAAGTGAAGAGTCCTGTGGAATTGAGGCCATTTATAGAGTTAACCTATTGCCAGGGCATATAAACGCAATTCAACAACAGCACACGTGTAGTACTCTACAATTCTCAAGAGGTTTTTGGAGGATGGGAGAATCATTTTTAATTGCGACATGCTGACTGAATCAGTGAGAAAGCAAAAGAGAGAGCGCGTGTGCGAGAGAGAGAGATCACAGTAACAGATGGACAATGTTATTTTTGTCGAAGCCCATAACTTTCACACAGGCGGGTGATAAAAGGGCAACTCGTTATATGCGCTGGCGAAGAACACAGTGGGAGGACGAGTGTAAAGCGGCTCCCTTTGAAGCAGATTGAGAAGAACGCACAGTAATGACGAGATGACACACTAAGCTTTACGTTGAATACCATAACACCGCCCAGATGCTTAAATATAACTTCCTTTCATTCTCATTACCACGTTCACAGTCGACAGTTTTCACACTTGGCTCTGAAATCAAGTGGAGGAGGCTTAAATGTGGAAATGTTTACACATAGCTCATAAAGTTGTCGCTCCATTCATAGTGGGCTGAGATTTGGTGATTTAATAGTAATGCTATTCATATACATAGCAGCCTATTTATGCAGGCCTATACAGGTGCATCTCAAAAACTCGTGGACAAGTCCATTTTTTTTTCTGTAATTTAATTCAAAAAGTGGAACTTTCATATAGTCTAGACTCATTACACATAAAGTGAAATATTTCAATCCGTTTTTTGTTTTAATCTTAATGATTACAGCTTACAGCGCATGGAAATCAAAAATCTAATATTTCAAAATATTAGAATAAAGAATTTATAATACAGAAATGTCAACCTGAGAAAAGCTAATCAACAAATTAACTCAAAACACCTGCAAAGGTTTCCTGAGCCTTTAATCTCTCAGTCTGGTTCAGTACACAACCACAATCATGGGGATGATGAAAGTAAATTTTGCATTTCATTTGGAAATCAAGGTCCCAGAGTCTGGAGCAAGAGTGGAGAGACACAGAATCCAAGTTTCTTGAAGTCCAGTGTGAAGTTTCCAGAGTCAGTGATGATTTGGGGTGCCATGTCATCTGCTGGGGTTGGTCCACTGTGTTTTCTCAAGTCGAGAGTCGATGCAGCATCTACCAGGAGATTTTAGAGCACTTCATGCTTCCATCTGCTGACGAGCTTTACGGAGATGCTGATTACCTTTTCCAGCAGGACTTGGCACCTGCCCACAGTGCCAAAACTACTAGTGACTGGTTTGCTGACCATGGTATTACTGTGCTTGATTGGTCAGCCAACGCGCCTGACCTGAACCCCATAGAGAATCTATGAGAGACACCAGAACCAACAATACAGACGAGCTGTAGGCTGCTATCAAAGCAACCTGGGCTTCCAGAACACCTCAGCAGTGACACAGGCTGATTGCCGCCATGCCATGTCACATTGATGCAGTAATTCGTGCAAAAGGATTAAAGCCCCGACCAAGTAAAATTAACATACTTTTCAGAAAGTCACAATTTCTGTATAATAAATTCTTTATTCAGATATTTTGAGATACTGGAGTTTTTATTTCCATGACCTGTAAGCCATAATCATCAAGATTAAAACAAAAAAAAGGCTTGAAATATTTCACTTCATGTGTAATGAATCTAGAATATATGAAAGTTCCACTTTTCGATTTACGAAAAAAAAAAGAAAAAAAAAAGAATTCTATGATATAATAATTTTTTGGGATGCACCTGTAGATAGAAGATGGTAGGTTGGAACAAGCTTGGCGCATGGAATGTACAGTCATCTTGGGGGTGGCAACTTATTCCCAAGTTATATTCATTAAAAGGAACTGACCTTTTGGAGTGCTGACTAATATTTTCCCAAAATATGCTGGCACAGTGTGTAGTGCTTGGATCTCCAGCACCTCAAAACAATTTGAACAAGGCATTATTTATTACAAGTGAAAGCTTTGACAGGTGAAAGTATGTGTGTGTTCATTTTATGATAGATTTTATGCCTGCTGGCTAGGTAACCTTACTGTCTAGACAAGTGGTTCTTAAACTTTTTGCAGTCAGGCACACTTTAACTGCAAAATAAATACCAGACACATTTATTTTATAAACTGAACTCAATCATTCAAATATTAGTCTCATTATTTAAATGTGTATAACAATATTCTGGCTATTTATTGGAGACATAGCGCTTTTTAATGAACTGAACTTGCATCAAGAGAATAGTTATAGGCCAAATTATTTTTGTATGATTGAGGTTTGGATTAAACCCTTTCAGTTCAAGTGGCCAGTAAATAAATTAAGAAAGAAAGAAAGAAAGAAAGAATCACAGAACCTGCACTGAGAACACCTAGTTTATACTACTGTTCAGTACTCTTTCAAAACTTGACTAAAGCTAATGATATTAATCTGTGAAGCTCATTAATAATACAGCATTATTAATAATCGGCAGCAAGTGAACTGTCAGTTCTCAAAGCTGATGTGTTGGAAGTAGGAAAAATGGGCAAGTGTAAGGATCTGAGCAATTTTGAGAAGGGCCAAATTGTGATGGCTATGTGGGGTGTTCCTGGTATGCAGTTGTTAGGACCTACCAAAATGGTCCAAAGAAGGACAAACGGTGAACCAGCAACAGGGTCATGGGCACCCAAGGCTCACTGATGCGTGTGGGGAGTGAAGGCTAGCCCGTCTGGTCCAATCATACAGGAAAGCTACTATAGCACAAATTGCCTTTGAAAGTAAGGTTTCCGAACAGACAATCATCACAGCTTGCTGCATATGCGGCTGTGTCACCGCAGACCTGTCAGTGTCCATGCTGATCCCGTCCACCGCCGAAAGTGTCTAGAATGGGCATGTGCACGCCCTGCCACACTGCAAAAATTGTTCAGGAATGATTTGGGGAACATGATAAAGAGTTCAAGGTGTTGACACGAAATTCCCCAGATTTCAATTCGATTGTGCATCTGTAGGAACAAGTCCAATTCATGGAGGCCCCACTTTGCAAGTTATAGGACTTAAAGAATCTGCTTGGTGCCAGATACCACAGCACACCTTCAGAGGTCTTGTGGAGTCCATGCCTTGATGGGTGAGAGCTGCTTTGGTGGCACAAGGGGGACCTACAGAATATTAGGCAGGTTTTAATGTTATGGCTGATCGGTGAAATCATTAAGGTTAGCTTAAGGCCATGTCTACCATTTAAGCTTAAACTAATACTGGGTTAATTCATAATGAAGGTACTGTTGTAAATGTACTTTTGCATAATCGTGCTTGAAGCTTATACTTTGTGATTTTTTATAATTCTTATGTACAGCCTTGATAGCACTGATTTCTGTTATATCTCCAGTCTGATTTATAATTATTAGGCTTATATTATATTTTTACTTATTCATTTATCTTCAGTAACCACTTACTCTTGATGAGAGTGGGAATACATTCTGGATGGAATGCCAGTCCATTACAGGGCACCATACACAAGTATGGTATTCAAACACTAGGGGTAATTTAGCATAAACAGTGCTGTGAAAAAGTATTTGCCCCATCCTGATTTCTTCCCTTTTTTGTAGATCTCATACTCAATTGTGAAATTAAAACCAGATCGAAGACAAAACAAAAGCAACCTGAGTAAACACAAAATACAGTTTTAAATGATCCTGTTATTTATTGAAGCTAAAAAAATTATCCAATACCAACTGGGCCTGTGTGAAAATGTATTTGCCCCTGTAGTTACTAATTCCCAAAATCTATGAGACTGCATTCATAATGGAGTTCAGCTGGATCAACACATCAACACTTAAATAGAACTTTTTCAACAGCATGAAGTTAGTTAAAAGGTTTTACCCAGTAACACACTATGACAAAGTTGAAAAAAATTCCAGAAATGATGAGGAAGAGGAAGATTGAAATACATCAGTCTGGGTTACAAATATCTAGCAGATGTGGGTTACAAAACTATTTCAAAGGCTCTGGGACTCCAAAGGACAACCATGAGAACCATTACCTCCAAATGTAAAAATTTGGCACAGTAGTAAACCTTCCCAGAAGTGGCTGACCTTCCAAAAGTCCTCCAAGAGCACAGCAACTACTCATCCAGCAAGTCACAAAAGAGTCAAGGACAACATCAAAGGTCCTACAGGCCTCTCTTGTATCAATATAGGTCACTGTTCATGACTCCACTATCAGAAAGACTCTGGGCAAAAATGGCATCCATGGAAGAGTGGAGAGGTGAAAACCACTGCTAACCCAGCAGAACTTTAAGGCTCATCTGAATTTTGCCAAAACACACCTTGATGATCCTAAAACCTTTTGGGAGAATGTTCTGTGGATTGATGAGTCGAAAGTGGAACTGTTTGGAAGACAGGGGTCCTGTTACATCTGGCGTAAACCAAACACCGAATTCCACAAAAAGATCATCATACCTACAGTCAAGCATGGTGGTGGCAGTCTGATGGTGTCGTGATGCTTTGCTGCTTCAGGGCCTGGGAAACTTGCAATAATTGAGGGAAACATGAATTCTGCTCTTTACCAGAAAATCCTAAAGGAGAATGTCCGGTCTTCAGTCCGTAAACTGAAACTCTAGCGCAACTGGATTATTCAGCAAGACAGTGATCCAAAGCAGAGGAGTAAGTCCTAGTCCTAGAAGTTATGAAAGTTGCAGTTATTGCTGCTAAAGGTGGCACAAACAGATTTTAAGTTTAAGGGGGCAATTAGTTTTTTTTTTACATTGGTGAAAGGTGTTGGATAATGTTTCTTTTGCTTCAATAAAATAAATACATATATATATAAACTCTGTTGTGCGTTTACTCAGGTCGCCTTTGTTTTATGTTGGATTTCATTTGAAGATCTAAAATTATTTAGTATGAGATATACACAAAAACAGAAGAAATCCACATGGGGTCAAATATTTTTTTCACAGCACTGTATATGTATGTGTAGGTATAGCAATTATTGTACAGCAATATGCAATATATGTGATGCCTATATTGCAAAGCAAAGTACAGTACAGTTAATTTTATCAGATTATAAATCTTAGCAGGCTTACTGGAGAGATAAATTGGTTCAATTTGGCTCTTATATGGCGTACACACTGCCGTGTCTGCAACCTCACCTAATGCGGCATCTAATGGCTTCCTATATCTGTATACACACCAGTTCCTTCCATCTGAAAAACCTAAAGCCTATTGCACCTAATTTGCATTCATTGGCCATTAAAACACACTCAATGTAAATGTATAATGCCCAGATGGAGCGTCCGCTCATAAGAGACGCTGAAGACACACACTCCGTACTTCTGATACTAATATGGAACCAGAAAACAGCAAATGACAGGTCAGGCAAGAAAACAAGGAGAGTACAACTTAAGTTCTTTTCATAAATACTGAAGCTCACAGAGCTGATGTAAGGCTGGGTTGTTAAGGACTTGTTCCAGCCAGTTCCCCTCATTTTGATTCATTACATTTTTATTCATTGATTCATCTGCATTTTTCCTCCTTCATTGACCATTTTCAGCATGCCTTCCGCTGTCCAAGGTTCATTAGATCATTCATTAGATTCATTAACGGGCAAAGTGTGTTAAGTACGCCTGGAGACACTCATTCAGGAATGATGTAATGCCAAATGCAGCAAATGCAGGAAGGGTAGAGAACTGTCTCTTATAAATGAAATCTGTTTTAAAAAAATAGATAGATTTCTTTCGTTTAGTCAATGTCTTAATTATTTCACCAAAAACCCATGTTAAAAAACAACAGGTAGTACATTTTCGCTTGTGAAATTGTGAAGAACTGGATGTTCCTGTCATCTGTAATCTCCTGCAGCTCTTTTAAGCACCAAGACATTTCTTTTCATTTATTATTTAGTTTTACTTTATTCTTTTTTCGTCTTGTTAAGCATAGCAAATTTCAATATCTGACTCAAAACTTGTTCTGATATTCATTATAAGTGCAGAAGGTAAAGATAAGGACTACACTGACATTACAAACCATTGCAAAATCAACAGGAACTTACACAACAAAAAAAAAAAAAGAAAGAAAGAAAGAAAACACACAAATAGTGTACACTGTATGGAGCTAAAATTCAGCAACTCATGGAGGGACAAAACCAACAGAATGACACACATTATCAGGCCTCTTAGTGACATCATAATACACAGTACTGTTAGCAAGAAGAATACAGTATAATGCAGTGTATTAATAGCAACCAAACAGGAATAATTTGTAAATAAATGCTAAAGACATGCTAAATAAATAAGTATGCGGATATCTTGATCGTTTCCAGAGATAGCTATTAACTTAATATTATAGCTATTAAGTTAAAATTATTCATATGTGTTAAAACTTTTCAGAAAGACATACACCAATTAGCCAAGCTTGCAGATATGGAAATATGCATAAATAAATAACATGGATATTAGATAACCAGATAGGCATTAAATAAACAAACTAGTGTCATGCTAACGTGTGTGTGTGTATCCTCTTGACCTGTTTAATGAGTCTCATTCTGTGCAGTTTCTTGGTTCAAATCGAGGCCACTCCTTTCAAGAGTGAGCGCCACAAGCTCTTCAACATATGCCGCCATGATTGAAATCCAATTATTCTGATCATTGAGAACACAAAATCGCAAAATGAAGACATCTCAAGTTGACTAATTGGTCTCAGGAGAGACAAAAGATTTTCAAACATTTTCATTTCAGTAAGGAGAAGCAGACAGGCCTAAAATGCTCAACCAGGCAAATCTGAACCATGTTCGGTTCGTCAGTATCTCAAATGCTGTAATGCGCATTCAATCCTCTCCAGATCCTAGCTCTACCTGTTTACAAGGCTGATTTGTTCTCCAAGTGTATCTACCAGACTATCACACACTAATACACACACACATACACAAACACAAGGCAAGCTGAAACCAGGGAGGTAAAGTTGCCTTTGCAAACCACTATCGCTTAAGGAGCGATTGCCGCTTAGCTTGTCTCGCCTTTCAAACCGCCCACCAACCTTCCTGAAAGCGACGGCTCGATTGCAGACCACAGATATGAACCTCCTTTATTCTTTCATTTTTATCCCGTTGTCGTCACCCATCCCTCCTCCCACTCCGATAGAAGCCAGCTCTTTTTGTGAATACTTCGAGCTCGACAGGCTGATCCGATTTCTCGGGTCGATCGAAGTAAAAGTATACGATCTCGTCCTAAAGCTGTGATCGGATGATCGCATGTTGAACGTTCGCATGCCTGCACTCTAATTGGGTGAAACCTATCTGCATGTGCAACGAGGTAGAAATGGCTACTTCAGGCCAAAGCCCCCTTCTGAGGATGGTGGCATGGGTTTAGAAATTAGTTTAGAATTTTTACTTTATACTCTCAGAAATAAAAGTTCCAAACTGTACTCTTACTTGTCGCTGGGGTGAGACCATTAAGGTGACACCTTCTGTTTATCTTTTACCTGATGGTACAGTTAATCTTAACCAATTTCTGAGAGTTTAATCAAGACATTTTTCCACTAGCATTGTTCTACATCTAATTTGAAAACATTTTACATTTTGATCTGTAAGAAAAAAAAAAGCTTGGAGCTGTTTGAAAAATTCAATATTATAACCCACACAACCAGAAACTCCATGGCCAGTCAACAGTAGACTAAAACTCATCTCATTTTAACTCTCCCAACCCTATACAATGCTTTTAAATCCCATCATGACTACCATTGCCAAACTAAAACATAAGGTTTTTAGTAATAATTCTTACACCTTAACTCTAAATCTATATTATGTCTATATTATAATTGATATTCTCATGAATGATAACACATTTCTGTTTCCATAATTAATGCATAAAGGGATAGTTCACCCAAAAATGAAAATTCTGTCATGAAGTACTCACCCTCATGTCATTCCAAACCCACATGACTTTCGTTCATCTTTGGAACACAGATGAAGCCATTTTTAATGAAACCTGGGAGATTTCTCTCCCTCCATTTACATTCCGGTAGCCAAAACTTTCAAGCTCCAAAAAGTTCATAAAGGAATCGTTAAAGTAATCCAGTGGTTTAATCCCAATTCTATGAAGCGATACGAATGCTTTGTGTGTGCAAAGAAAAACAAAATTAAGTCTTTATTCGCAAAATATCTCCGACGCACGTTCACGAGAGAACCACGACGTATGTGTGTCACACTGAAGCGAGAGTGGACAAAAAAAATGCAAATCCTCCTCTATGTTGAAATTCGCAGACGTCTTTGTTACAAAGATTGTTCTATGTGACTATGTTGTAGTTTGTGTACAGCGTCCCTCTGACTCTGCTGTAAACAGTACAGCGCTTTCCAGGTCCCGTTGAGAGCGTAAAAAAATGGAATTAAACCAGTTATCAGTTAAAACGTTATGGCTATAACATTTGAACTCGTTGACTTTCCGAGTGATTCACCGCCTACACAATGCCTGGTCATGTGACCTTTCAGGGCCTAATATTAAAAAGTAAGGTACTGACATTCATATCACATTTATATCAAATCTCAGCATTATGAACGTGACATAACATGGACACAATTCTCAAGTTAAAAATGATTCATGTCAGCATGATGAAACTGAATTAAGAAGTCAGAGATGAACGGTTTATTATTTCACCACTACTGATTTACTTTACAACTGTGTGTGTGTGTTTATCTTTAGCTCTGATCATCCCTAAGTACAGTTGAGACGAGTCTACAGAGGGACCTCACAACTAGAACTACAGAGAAGCCATTCATCACTCAATCTCTCTCTCTCTCTCTCTCTCTCTCTCACTCTCTCTCTCTCTCATGTAGGTCTATGTTTCCAACTGTGCATTAACTTTGACGGCAACACACAGCAAACACTCATATACCAAATTCCAATTCATATACCACATCTGCTAGATCCCCAGCAGACACACATACACTCTTGTGAAAATGTCAGGGACATATTAACATCACCCCTGAATCATGATGATGATGATGACGATGATTATTACTACTATATTCTGCAAAGAGACGCACAAACTATCACCCTTTATATATGTTTTAGGGTGGAGGGTGGTTAACTGCCATGATTATGGCTTTTCATACACCTTTAATACCAGAAAAGAAAAGGGAAAGAAAGAAGGGATAAGGACAACAGAGACAAAGAGAGGAAGAGATTGCACTAGTTAAAAAAAAAAAAGAAAAAAAAAAAGAAAATGTATATTAGCCAGTAAGAACAAGACAGTAAAGAACAAGAAATAGAAAATGGGCACGATTCAAAAAATATTAAATAATTATTGTGTGCTCCAGTCAACAAGAACAAAAGGATACAGGTATAGGCACAATTCAACAAGAAGGTGAAAGCAGGCACTAGTCATTAAAAAGAAATTACACTGGTAGAACGTTGACATTCTCAACGACATAAAAAGGGGGGGGGGGGGGGTAATTATTACCCAAAGGTAAAAAAGGTTAAAACATTAAGACAATGCAAAACAGTAGAAGAAATAGAAATAGTAGACTGGAGACAAAGCTTATAAGTGTTTTGGTGCCATTTAAAACATGAAAATGTATTATTATTATTATTATTATTATTATTATTATTATTATTAATAGTAGTAGTAGTAGTAGTAGTAGTAGTAATAGTAGTAACAGTAATGGTAATAGTAGTAGTAGTAATAGCAGTAGTAATAATAGTAATAGTAGTAGTAGTAATAGCAGTAGTAGTAGTAGTAGTAGTAGTAATAGTAGTAGTAGTAGTAGTAATAGCAGTAGTAGTAATGGTAATAGTAGTAGTAGTAGTAGTAGTAATAGTAGTAATAGCAGTAATAGTAGTAATAGTAGTAGTAGTAATAGAAGTATGTGAGCTTGATCTTAATGCCTTAACAAATCATCTGTAACTATAAACTCTTTAATTAACATAAACATCTATTTGACAAACCTCACAGATCTGTCCCTAGCCCCATGCCTTCTGACAACAGTGCCAGCTATCCCAGGATTATATTAATGTAGTCATTCTAAAATGCCATTGTTTCCATAGTAGCAACTTACAGTGCACAGGGTCTTTTAAGGGTGATGCTCAACATAAGGCCAATACTAAACAGATTATGAAAATGTATTGTTATTGTTGAGCCGGCGAAGCTTTCTGTTTATTTAGCATTCGCGGAAGGAGTCTCCAGTGTCAGCGATTTGTAATGGTCAGTAAGCTTTCCTACAGGGGAGACTCTGCTGGTTAGAGGCAAATATCCTAACCCCTACACCATCAAGTCCTATAACTGTTTACTCATTTAGATAAATTCAGTAGGTTACATTAAAAGAATGAGAGTGATAAATGTATTGCCTATATCGGACTGATTTAAAACAGTCTGATATGTCTAGTCCTGTATCATGGAGTGTGTTCTGCTACTATGTTTTACTGCCTTACAGCCATCTGTCACTCAATATCTCCATTAATATCTGTTTACTTACAGTGTAAGCCCATTTTACTATATGCCTCTACCTTTACCTTTGTTATACTCAGAGGTCAATAAAAATGGCCATAAAACCAAAACAAACGCAGTTAATTGTGCTTACCTTAGCTTTTTATATATATTTTTTTTAAAAGGCCACAACTTGAAAATTTTTATTAGTGACTTATGTAATTGTCTATTTTACAGAGTTTCATTTTTCTATTTCTCCTCTATTTTGATGTGTAACTCAATTATAAATAAGAGCTCATTCCTCACAGTGCTTTCCAAGATTTAAACAAATTTCTATCAACAGGCCTTGAAATGAATGGTGTCCTGTCATATTAATCAAATTAAGAAGGAGTGGATTGCAGGACGGTAAAAAAAAAATTTAAAAAAAAAAAAAAAAAAAAAAAAAAACCTAACGAGACAATGACTTCTGGCAGCAGTCTTCAAACATCTGTCTCACCAGGGGCCGGATTCACAAGAGTCAGCGTGATTTACGACTAAAATATTTTTATTGTGGAATTTGATAAACTAAAAGAAATCTTTCAAAAAAAAATTAGAACAGACCCTTAAAATAATCCAGATTACTGTATGCTTTAACAGGGTTAATTACAAGTGTTTAAAATGTCGACTTTTGGACATTCGGACATTTGGACATTTTTCTGTTATTAGGAGGATCCCTAAGCATGGTACACGTTACAATATAGAATTACAATCATTTAGTATCCTTAAAAAAAAAATCTAAATAGGTGGCCTTGGTCAATAGGACATTCATTGCTAAGTAGTGCATAGAACATATTCACGACAGTCTAGTGGTGGTGTGTCTCAGGTTGACCCGTCCTTTAATACTCGACCTCTCCATTAGCTCTTAGCTTTTGTGTTCATCTCTTAGTCTCGACTCTGTTTACTGGTTCCTCGCTCTCTCTCACACACACTCGCACACATCCGCTCCATTCAGTCCCAGTAAGACGAGCTGACTTGCTTTATCGAGCATGCCAGGCCGGGCGAGTCACCTTAGCTCCCTCGCTCTTATTTTTCTCCCCCTTTTTCCTCGTTCTTCTTTCGCCTCATCTCGCTCGCCGTCTGCATTTGGGGCACAATGGCGTTCCCACACACGAGGCATCAGGTTAGAGTGTCACTCTCACCTCCTCACATTACGGCTTTCAGGATGGATTGAGGGACAGAGAGAGAGAGCGCAAGAGAGAGAGAGAGAGAGAGAGAGAGAGAGAGAGAGACAGTTCTTCCTCATCAGTCAGCGACTCTGCTGGAGTGTCCCTCCTCAATGACTGGCGTTTGACTGACACAATACAGGCCTTTACCACAGGGAGTATGGAGGCTTTTAGCAGCTTTTAGCGCGCACCCACACACACACACACACCAAAGACTGGCATATCCTCTGTACGTACAAAAACACACACACACACCGACACACACCATCGGCAGGAATTAATTACAGGAGGGATTAGGAAATATGCTAAATAAAATCACTGCGTGATCTGTAAAATTAAATTGATAAGTACAACACGCTCATGGATATTGGGTGGATTCCAGGCAGTAGTAGGAGCAGCAGTGGTATTAAAAAAAAAATAAAAATTCCTTTAATTATTATTGTATGCAGGTAAAGTAGCCAAGCATACTGGCTTAACCAGTGCTGCTGAAAACTTCACTTACAGGGAAAAGATATCCAGCTAAAGGCATCCAGTCAGGTCTGTAAATATGGTGTTGGTCTTCATTTGAAAGTCTTTTCCTGTGTTTTTCTAAAACATATACACAGACGATAACGTTTCTGTGGTCTTTTCCTCTCGATCGGTATTCATGCTGTAGTTTGCGGTTCCTCATAGCACACAGTATCCTCTATTACAGATTTCATTCTCAGAAACAAATTATGAGACTGATTTCCTTCAATTGACGTGTCTGAGCCTTCATCACTAGTGTATCTAGCCCACTAGTAGCTTTCAATCAGTAAACTGGAAAAATGCATTACCCGATCAGTTAATCCTGTTTGTTACCATAGCAGCTGGCAGAAAAAACAAATTAAGGCACATGTTCGTTTGACATCTGGTGCAGTTAAATATGTAGGAATCAGCTGCTTTGTACAGTACGTTTGAGAAACTTGACAATTGCATCAATACATCTGTGGAAAAATCAATAACAAAGTCTTGTAGAAGTGCTCATTTTTAGATCATCTAAATCATCTATTCATCTAAAATTATATTTACTGGTATTATTGTAATCTTTCGCTTTAACATTGTCAAATGGAGACACAATGAGTCCCTAACACTGACCCATGACCTTCAAAATCAAGCACACACTAACCCTGGGTATGATAGAATGACAATGTATATTTTGTACAAATGCCAAACATGCACACGCAAACACCTGCTCATGATTACAATTCACAAGACACACTCCACATACAGCATTTTGACACACTTTCATACACACACCATTACATACGTACAAAATTCGTATAGTATTACACTCTAAACAAGAAGCAAGACTGCCATAAACTCTATACACCCACGTGCACACACCATTTCAACCAAAGTTGGCATACTCATGGCATCCTACACCCATATACACATTACAACACACATTAAGATAACTTGTATAGAAAGTCTGAATATACTCTGACATACAGCCATCCATAACCTCATAGAAAGAGAGAGACAGCAGGGTGGGTCAAAGCCCTGGAGTGTGCATTAAGCTTTACAATGGCCTCCTTCATCCTCTCTGGTATGCATCTCAGACAGCTAACCTCCGTTTTCACTTTTTCAAAATATCATCAATCACCGTCACCCACACACACACACACACACACACACATAGGCATGCACACACACACGCACGCATTCAGTCAGGAGCATCCCACTGAGTCTCATATGGGGTTAATTACAGTGTTCATCACAGGACACACACATGCAAGACTGCCATTGTACATCAGGTCCCACTGGTGTTGATCATCATGTTGTTGGATGAATTACACTCTTCATAAAATTATGCAAAATTTACATTGCATTAAAGTAATTGATGTTGATATTGAACAAAACCCACTATGGAAACCGATTGCCTTAATAAGCCTTAACTGATTTTTTGGGGGGTTTTTTCAACATGTTTTGGCCAACAGTATGTATAATGCATGTTTTCTAACAGTTTCAGTGTTCTAGTCAGACATAGAGACAGAGTCTGGCTACAACATCGTAGATCCACAATAAAATGTGCATCCAGAGTTTCTCCCATGTCTCTAAATGCTGAAGGATGTCTGAGAAATAATTTTGTGGGAAAATTATGTATACTTACAGTACCATCATAGACAATAAATGGAGATTAAACAGGTTTCTGAGTCGATCACACTTCACTCTTAAACGAACTGCCTTTACATTTTACTCGTACCCAATAAAAATAAAGCAGATAGCTACATTTAGTAATTGACTGAAGTAACACATTGCATAAATGAGTAAAGATGTAAGAAAATAAAGAAAATAGTTTAGACTGCAACTACATAAAACCAAAGCAGAATATGTAAATGCACAGCATTGTACCTTTTATGTCCAGAATCGAACTCTTTCACAGATTATTCACAATTGTACAGATATGACAACAGAAACAATACAATTACATTTAAACAATAAAATTAAATATTTAATAAAATAATTAAACATCATTCCACCTTGAGGCTTAATCAGGAACAATAGAAAAGACAAAGAGAGAGAAAAAAAGAAATGAGCCAATTAGGAGTAGCTATTCAAATGTCTGCAGAAAACATTTCTAGCTTTTCTACTCCCCTGCTGAAAGAAACAATGCAAACCACCACAGAAATTCTAACGGTTTCCACTACAAATACCATTACAAACCATCAGCTAACCATTAAAACCATTACAGGTCCTTAATGGTATCCACTAGACATAACATGCTACCAACGGAAGGCAACAAATTACCAGTAGAGAACCACAGGGACCATTACTGTTTCCATTAAAACCAATACAGTTCCCATTATAATCATTAAAACCATTACAAATTCCATGAGGGTTTCTATTGGGGGGTTTTTCTTAGCAGGGTCATTATGTGTATTTTTACTTTGTGTTGCAACAACCTCAGGTGTTAGAAAAGTGCTAGATAAATCAAACGCATTATTAGTAAACAAAATAAATGAATAAATGCTAGTCCATATAGTCACCAGCTTTTGTAGAAGCTTTATAAATATTAGCATCATATCCTCAGCACTAAAGAAGTTTCTGAAATATTAGCAGGATTTTAAGCAATATGGCTAACGGTTCTTGTAGAAGCTCCTCTAATATTAGCATGTGATTTACCAGTATGCCTGACAGCTCTAGTAGACATTTCTGAGATGTTAGCAAGAAATAACCCAAAATGGCCATTAGCTCTCATAGACGCACTATGGATATTAGCCTTATGCTAGGCTTTCTGACTGATCCTCTCATCAATTGTGTGTGCTAGAAAGTCTGAAAAGGTGCTGCTTCTGACTTCGTACACTCCAGATAAATCAGATTTTTTTTTTGCACTTCTAATGCTAGTGAAATTAAACTTCTCGGGATTGAGGTACTGCAAGAAAAATGGGGGCTTTAAACAGCAAATAAAGGACAAAATGAGCAAAGAAAAAGAGAGCCGCCTCTTCCTCACTCCTCAACACATCTGCCTCATGTCTGAATAGAATTTCCAGCAAGCACCAAAAGCATTTATCAAAGCAGATAAAGTTATTTTTAAGGAGAACTAGAAGCGATGTGAGCAACCACATGTCAAACTTGGAAGCACTAAGAAGACAGATGTAAGCGGAGAACCTCACACACACGTTTGGTCCCGTTTATTGATGACGGCTCTCGGTTCCAAAATCGCGCTGATGCCGTTGATGCTACTGTACTATGGATATCCAGAGACTGCATTGAAGTAGAACTAATGATTTATTGTGATAAAATTAGGTACAGAAGCACTCACACACACAGATCTCTCGAAGGATGGTAGATGAAGGCAGCAGATGTGTGTGATTAATGGATTGACAGAAGACTGTGGAGCAGAAATGGGAAATGTGTTCAACATTAGCAAGCACAGATGGGCTCACTGGAGATCTCCACAGACATTCACTGATTCATACAATGACGCATACATTCCATATGATGTAAATATGCAGTATAGTGCAAGACGGTCTTTCACCCGCAACTGCTGTTTAGATTGTATACATATAAAATGTTTTATTCCAGAAATGCTGAGGAAAATCTGTAACGTCATCAAAAGTGGTGTTTCCATTAGCTACTATAATGTTCAGTCATGTAGTATGTTAAGTCAACCTAGAGTATACTCATGGATGGAATATACACTCACTGTCCGAGTTAATCGGAACACCTGTTCAGCTGCTGTTCAGCACAATGCATAAAGTCATGCAGATACTGGTCAAGAGCTTCAGTTAATATTCACATTAAACATCAGAATGGGGAAAAAATGTCATGTCGGTGACTTTACCCATGGCATGGATGTTGGTACTAATGGGCTAGTTTGAGTACTACATAAACTGCTGATCTCTTGGGATTGGACCCCTGGATGGGCTACAACAGCAGAATACCACATCAAGTTCCACTCCTCCCAGCCAAGAACAACAATCTGAGGCTATCATGGGCACAGGCTCACTCCAGTTTCTGCGAGTCTCGCTAACAGGATTGGAACCCAATGTGGTCATCTGCTGTTGTAGACCATCCACCTCAAGGTTTGTCACCACTGTCCCTCAGTAGTGCAATGGACTTCCAACCTCAGTCCGGACAGAAGAATCTGTCACTAGCTTCAAAAAACAGCTAAAGAGCCACCTCTTCCGTGAGCATGTAACTAACCCCTAAAATGCCAACCCCACATTATCCTTTAAAATAAATAAATAAATAAATAAATGTTTACTCTGGCTCTTACACGTCTTCTCTGCTCACTTTGCTTTTCCAGAACTCAATTATAAAGTCTAGCATGGTAGCACTACTTGTATGGTTCTCCGCTTGATATATCGCTTTGCTTGTATTTCCTCATTTGTAAGTCGCTTTGAATAAAAGCATCTGCTAAATGAATAAATGTAAATGTAATGTTTGATGTTTTGTGCCTGCTGAGATGCTTTTCTCCTCACCACGGCTGTAAAGAGTGATTATTTGAGTTACTATAGCTTTCCTGGCAGCTCAAACCAATCTAGCCATTTTCCTCTGAACTCTCTTATCAACAAAGCGTTTCCACCCACAGAACTGATTCTCACTGAGTGTTTATTTTTTTTGTAGTTTTTCACAGCATTCGCGCAAACTCTAAAGAGTCTCGTATGTGTGAAAATCCAAGGAGATCAACAGTTTCTGAAATACTCAAGCCAGACCATCTGGTCCCAACATCCATGCCATGGGTAAAGTCACAGATATCACACTTGTTCTTCATTCTGTTGTTTGATGTGACCGGTACCTGACATTCTTGAACTATAGTGGTGGCATGTGCAAAAGTGATCCATCCACCCTTTCCCTCAAACATCACTTTAGAAGTTGAGGCCAAAGAGTTCCTCTTTCAAAAATACCTCTGGCTTATATACTGTAGATCAGACGTTGACCTTTGTGGTCACAGGTAAGGTTTACTTCTGATGACTCTCCCATGCAGACTGACATGCAGAACCTTCCTGTCATTTGGGAATTTTGCTTTGCCTTTCTGGCCAGCATATGATCAGTTCTATCTGAGGTCTTCCTGATCTTGCCTTGACTTCCACATTTCCCCTTAACTGCCATGTTTTAATTACATTTCTGAAGCTTTAATGGATTCCTCTGCTTTGCAGGCATCAATTATCTTCAGTTTCACTGATTACAGGAGCCCTTGGTTGTTGAGTGTTGGTACAAGATTTAAAGAGTATGAGAATTTATTGACAATCCTTAACCTGCTTAATGAGTCATTGAGAGTCAGTTAAGACCTAACAAGTCAATCATGTTCTGAGACTTCACAACTGGAATGGTGTCCAAACTTTTTTTATATGCTACAATTACTATTTTAATTCTTTTTCAATATTTTTTAAATACACCAAATATACAGTAATTGTGCTAAAGCAAAAAAATGGTATTTAAAAAAAAATTGTTTGCTGCATCAGCTATACTTACTTCTTTTCACTTCAAAATTTAATAAAATTTAAAATATATATATTTAAATTTATGCTGGACCCTTCATAGCTAACGGTATGAAAACAGCAATCAACTAACATCCCCATGGCTCTAACTCATTCTGTATCACAGATAACATGTAGAAATTTTTATAAGCAAGATGAAGATGAAGGTCATAAGGCATAATTCTACCTCATCTGTGTAACTACTTACAATTCATGTGAATTCTTACCTGTTTGCAATTTGTCTTGGTGACACAGTGATTTATGTTTGAAAGTGAAAAACATTGCTAACAGCCCCACCTTTTCTGTTGGTTCAAAAAACTGAGGTTCACAATTTATCAGGTTAATGCCTTGTAAAGTCAGCACAAAATGGAAGTAACTGCTACCAGGAGCATATACGCATCTTTCATGTTGTGCCTGGCTTTTCTGCTGGCAAATTTTATTCATGTTTGCTCTGACTGTGGCTTTTTCCCTTTTGTATTGCTGTAACAAGGGGTCAAAAACCATAAATGTTACAGCTAATCTGTTGATGTTGGCACCTCTGCCAGATTGAATTTGCAGACCTGGTTTGTGTTTAGGTTCAAATCATCCCTTTTTGTATGGTGTGTATGCAAGGTACAAATAGGCTTCACACCACCAAAACAAATTGGATTTTCAAAGGTATCGGGAGAAATAGCAAGATTTCTTTGCTTCAAAGTCAAAGTTGAGGTACATAAAATGAAAGGCACATCATTTCATTCTTTATTAAAATATAGTGCAGCACTGGAAGAGATGATTTTCTGCAAGCACTTCTTGACTCACTATAAGATATCTGTAATTAAAAAGATTATGATTTGGATGATTAGAAGATGATGTGCTACTTTCTAGCACCTGTGTTGAGTCAAAAACCTGGGATGTGTACTGAACAGCCCAAAGATCCAACAAGCAGCGAACCATATCACCCCCTCATCACTAACATCATCTCACGACTCATGCTGCTTAGCATGAGCATGCTACAATTATCCTCGCTAACACAATCTGAACAGACAAACCCATAATGGCCCTTTATTTGGATTGGATTGCTTTCACACTCAAACTGAACTGCTCTCATTCATCAAAACCTAGATTGATGCTGCTGCTGATGATGGATGACATCATTCTGGACATGGCATGAAGGTGTTCAGTGTTGCATAGTTGGTTGAACACGTATTTACAGACATAACGAACATTCACATTATTACAAATATAACAAAAATGCATGCATGCCATGTTTTTCTGAAATCAAACCAGATTTAATTGTTGCATGCAAAATTTACATTTTATGTTATATATATATATATATATATATATATATATATATATATATATATATATATGTGTGTGTGTGTGTGTGTGTGTGTGTGTGTGTGTGTGTGTGTGTGTGTATGTATATATATATATATTTCATTGCAAAAACTACATAATAGCTGATGTTATCTTGCAGATGTGAAGTCAGTCCTTCAGTATATATGTAAATATGTAACTTGTATGTAGTAAGACAGTAAGATGGTATTCGTTTATCTAAACAAAACAATTTAAAAATTTTTTAAAATACCTTATGTTAAAATGCAGAAAACACAATGGAGAAACAATCCCTGATGGAACCGTGATTGCAGAGTGAATTGGAGCTAAGCATGGCCCACACTCAACCTCTCACCTTCTTTAGAAACTTTTTTTTTTAAAACTAGTCTAGCTCCGCTCCAGAGCATCATGGGGGAGGTCCGGATGCAATCACTCACAGCAACTGTCACTGTGGCCACAGCAGGGTTCCTCTGCTCCTATTGGCTGAAAAGGGGTTCTGTCTCAAACCGACTGTCCATCTGTCCATCAAACTTGCCCGAGGCCAGTTTAAGACAGTGCAAGCCTGTTCATATAGTGCAAATACATACAGACACACAGACATCCATTGAGAAAGTGATAGAGGGGAAAAAAACAGTGACGTAAAGCAG